>NC_065533.1:9313551-9430866 GCF_020184175.1 Aphis gossypii | reverse complement strand
TTAACTAAAACTTATAACTTAATTCACAACTAAAATAACTTTAATTTCTAGTTATCAAATGGCCACTGGTAGTGAAGATAACACATGTCGTATTTGGGATGTTAGAAAAAGAGCATGTTTATACACTATTCCAGCACACATGAGTCTTGTTTCAGGACTGAGATATCAACCTGATGGTCATTTTATAGTCACTTCCTCATACGACAACACAATCAAGGTATTAATAATAATTAAATAAATTTTATTGTTTTGTTTAATAAAAACGTTTAATTACTCTATAGATATGGGCAAATAAAACATGGCAAATGTTAAAAACGCTATCTGGACATGACAACAAAATAATGGGAGTTGACATATCTCCAGATTCAAAATATATAGCATCTTCATCATATGATAGAACATTTAAATTATGGGCTCCTGAATACACAACATAATTGTTGAGTTCAGATAATTAAATGTGTTATTTTATACTTGTAAAAATAATATAGTTTTCAAAGACATTGCAATTTTTTTTTTTTTATCTAATATTTCTAATTTTTGCTATTACTGCCGCTATTTTGAAGCAGCAATCGGCGATGATTTCATTAGGTATTCATCACTTTCTAGTCTTAATAAATCCATAATTTGTACAATAGTCTCATTGAGTTTGACTCCTAATTCTTCCAATACATATCCCAAGTATTCTGAAATAATATATTTTTGAATGAATAAGTAAATAAAACAAAAATTATTAACACACACAACGATTGATTATAGATTTTATACGAGTATACTAAAATGTCTATTCTATGTAAGGCTTCCACTATACATTTTTTATTTGCCAAGCGATATTTATTTAATATTAATTTAAAGTCCTTTAAAAACAATAAAACTTATAAAATTGAATATTTTTACAATTGAAATCCTTAAAACTAGTCTATTATCGCTACACTAAAAGCTTAACTACATAGTAGTATGTGTAAAATAGACAATTGATTACAAATACTAATATTTATAATAAATGGTGTAAGCTAACAAATTTATATTACATTAATACTTAATTATTTTTTATATCTTTAGAAGGAATAAAAGTAAAACATTACACTTTTGAGAAAATAGTGAATTCATATTCTAATAATTAAAAGGTATAATGAAAAATCAATACTGGAATATATATATTTTTTATAATTTAACCTTATCAGTTATCATTATATTATTATTAGTGTTGTTAAACAATTATTGTATAAAATTCATTCATAAAAGATTTACCAATATCTGCAGCTAGTTGTTGAGCAGCCAAATTATTTAATTCTCTTAGTGACTGTATCTGTTCTACATATACATCACATGTATTTCTTGCTAAAATCCTTAATAAGACATTTGTAAAACTTTCTTCCAGAGAAGCATCAGTGTAACGTCTATCGGATATATTTAAAACTACAGTTACTGCTTCATTATCCCGAACTAAAAATGGTTCAACATGTTGAGGAAGTGTGATTAAATACTGTCCAATCTATTAAAAAAAAAAAAAAATTAAGTATTTATTTAAGAAACATTTAGACCTATTATTTAGTCATATTTAAACATATATAACATTACTTGGGTAATATATTCTCTCGGAGAAAGTCTGTGATCATCAGATGTTTCTTTACTAAATTTTACTTTTTCTAGTTGCTCTAAGTAAAATGATATTGGCCTAAATGATATTTTATAAAACGTTTGATATATATGAGAACACAATTTTTCTGTTGCTTGAATCGATACATTAAATAATTTCCAATCACTATCTATAGATACAAATATAGAATAAAAATTATATATAATAAGTAAATAATGTGCTATAAAGGAAAAGTTGTATAAATCAACAATGTTAAGATCACAATCAGTTGACAGCTGTAAAATGATAAATAAAGTAAATACTTAAATAATATTTTTAATAACTATTAAAACTTACCAACATATAACTAATAAAATAATGATTTATAAATTAAAAAAATAACATACCACTTTTTAATAAATTGATGACATTTTTCAATTCAATTTGTTTATCTTCAACCAATAAGTATTTTGAAACATTTAATGCTCGTTGTTCATTTGTTAAAATACAACTTTTGAATTCAGATTCTACAAAATATAATTCACGTAAAAATTCTCCTAAAAAAACAAAACAAAAGTTTTAAGTGTTAAATATTAAATATTAAAATATTTTTTAGTATTTCTAATAATTACCTGAAGATTGTAAAAATGTTAAACATATTTGAAACAAATTCCAGTTTTCTCCAGGTTTAATGTTAACTAATATTTTTTTTAATACTTCTTTCCCTCCTTCAATAACATAAGAAAACATTTTCTACAAATTAAATTATTACTTATTAAAATCATTGAAGTATATTATACAATTTTACATTATTTTTATTACGTTAATAGCAAAGATCATTTCAGGAAAAACACAGTGACTTAAAACAGCACTTCGACGTTTTGCTTCTTCTGATGCTCTGAAAACAGTTAATTGAGACTGGCCAAAAGCTTGAGCAACATCTACTAAATCATCTTTATTTAATTCAAAATTAATGATTTTTTTTTTAATGTTCATATTCAAATTCTTTGTAAGAAACAATTTGTGGAATCAATGATCTGTATATACTTGTTAATATGTTATCCCAATTAAATGAATCACCTATAAAAATTTAATTTTCAATGTTATGTTAATCAAAATACATAAATAAAATGCTTACTAATTTTTGAATCATTTTTAATGTTTTTAATAAATACTTCAGTTACTATAAATAAATCTAATATTAAAATAAGTGGTTCTTGATGGTTTTTGATAGAAAGATCAACCAATTCAAACATTGGAAGTTCTAATATATTAAACAAATCTCCATATGATAAAATTAATTGACTTTCTATTTCAGGTTGCACTTTAATATTAAATAGTTTTTTGTACAAAATCATCTGTATAATAATATTTAAACTTATTAAAATTAAAATTTAAAAAATTAATAAATACTAATTTTGAACACAAAGTGTTTTTGTGTTTTTATACTTGTTTAAATCATATAAGATGAATAAAGATATTTAAAAGCTTAAGAAAAATATTTTTTTAATAAAATAATTCATACTATATTAATTTGTTTAACAAGACATTACACCAATCTGCGCATAAAGACTAATGGTTAAACCCCATTTACTCCTCCAAGAAACCCAACCATTTCAAAGGAGATTTATCAGGTTATTGGTGGCATGTTTAGCACATCAATAGCCATAAAAGTAGTTATTTGATGGGGTAGTTGTGGTGGAAACACTATAACTAGATTTAATATGGGTACACAAAGAAAAAACCAATTTTTTTTTTTGTAGAGCCGTATCGCATTTCTCATTCGACAATGTACCCAAATTAATATTAATATATTTCGGCATTAAGAAATCCATAATATTTGCAAAGAAACCTATGTATTTTAATAGTAATTGTTTATTTTAAACTTTTAGATACTACTTTAAGGTATTTAACATACATAAACAAACAAATAAAATATAAATAAATATTATTATATCATCCATTGTATATAATTTACAAGTGATCTATTAATTTTGCTTAAATTAATATAAATGTTAACTTACTTGCTGCTTTTTACATTCTATTAATGCTTCATAAAAACTTTCAAAAAACATTAAAGGATTTTTTGAATATTCATTTGCATACATTTTTGATGACCATTCTTTGCGTAATCTGTTTTTATTACACTTTAAATAATATTTAATAATTTGATCTTGTTTTTCAGATCAGTAAATATATTTACATAATGCTTTGATTCATCTATAACATGGATTATAAAATATATTTTATACATTGTATTATTAAAACATATTAAATTATTTAAAAAATTAGTTTTCCATACCAATTTTTTCATTTTTAAAAGCCTCATTAACCATTGGAATTAATATTACTTCAAGTTTACTCTTTAGCTTCTCCAACTGATTTTTTCTTTCTTCATAATCAGAATTATTTTCCAAGACTGCTAAAGAACGTTGCATTCTAATCAATCTATTAGTTACTTGGTCTATTTCTCCATTATCCATTAACTAAATATAACACATTGCCTAATGTATTTTTTTCAATTATAAATAAGTCATTATTAAAAATTACTATTTCAATATCAGTAATAAGTTTGATCTAATTGTCTGCTTCCTCTAAAGCATTTTTGGTAACTTCCATATTACATTTGATTCCATCGTATAATTGAAGTTTCAATAACGATTCACCAGTGTTACTTTTTACCTATTCATTAAATTAAAAAAATTAAATTATAAATATTATTTATTCTTAAATTTTAAATTTAGTTACAGTATTAATTTCTTGTTTTAAATCAACAATTTTTTTTTGTATGTTAGATGCTTGATTTTCAAATTGCTCAATGTCATTGACAACTTTTGGTAGAGAAGAAAGAATTTGTGTTGTTGTTTCATCTAGTACCTCGTGTACTTGTTCTACACATAACTGTAACTTTTTCAACATAGATGGAATTACCTATTTCAAAAATTAATGTTTGTATTTTGATCATAGATTCCATTTTCACAAGTATAATTAATATACACTATACAATAAATATTAATACATTATAATTAGAGGTACTATATACACACCTTCACGACATTCATCTGGTGGTTTGTCCTTTAATGTATTATTAATCCAATCTACAACACTAAAATCTTTTTCAGAAAATGATGAAATATTCTGAAAAATAAATTCATATATAAATTCACAAGGTACCTATCTATTCCATTAAAAAACATTATTTTTTTTTTAAATAAAAGTCAAAATTACCATTGTTATTGAATACCAATGAAATCCCAAACTGCTTTTCCAATTTCTAATACTATGAACCGTGTCTCAACTCTAAAATATAAATAAATAATATTCTTAACTAATATCATGATATATATATATATATTATATCATGACTAATATTATGAATAAAAATTGCATTTAAAACTATGTAATAACTATAACTCCAGAGATAGTAGAACTAGTAGAAGAATGAGGGCCGGTTTTTCAATTGGCATAATAACTGCCAGTTAGTTAACCATCAGATTATTTTAACTATCGTTTAAAATGCCAGTTAAATAGTGCACTGTTTATCAAATGAAATTTATGTGCCAGTTTAATGAAATTTTATTTATGGTATTTGAAGTAAGTAAGTAAGTATTTTAAATATATTTACTTTGTTGTTAGGTATATCTACTAACAATGTTTTAACTTGTAATTAAGTATATTGAGTATTTTTCAAATTTATTTGAGTAATGTATCATTAACTTTTTAAAATATTCAGTACAACACTAGTTATTTGATAAATAGTTAATAGTCAATTAACTAATCAAAATTTTGTTTTGCTTTTTATTTATTCTGGGTCATATCATCTTTTGTCATGCAAGTATGCAACTAAGGTTTGTTGGTTTGTACATGTCTATTTTAAAATATAATTAACCAACAAGCATTGTAGCTAGATTAGCAATAAAATGAAGTGAGTACCCAGTTTTTTAGGGCTGTATTCATAGTTGATGCTTGAGAATAAGTATTCCTTAAGCTGTACTTATGACTCAAATGAGATTCATAAACGAAACTTTGGCTTAAGAAAAGAAAATGTATTATTTAAATTAAAGTTGGTCGAGACCTACCTTAAGCATTGCTTTAGCTATTATTTCATTATTTTTAAATTATCATAAATATGTTAAGCAACACTTAATCTTAGGCATAAACTATAAATACGACACTAAGTTTTTATAACTTTATACCTTACGTACACAATTCACTAACCAATTACTTTTGTGCAGTGTTTGATCTGAAGCTAATTAAAGGGGATCATATTATAATCCATTGTTCAATTTTTGTCCATTGTAAATAATCAATCAAAAAAAAGTCCAAATTTCCTTTCATTGCCTCCCTCAAATCCGCCACAACCTAAATTCCTCCTTATTTTACATTCTGAACAGTGATCCACTCAAGTCTACTTTATATTTCTTACCTCTTTTCCTGTCTCATTTTTCTGTTTATTCCCATTATTACCAGATCCTTCATTGAAAAAAAAAAAATATGTTACACATCATCTAGTCAAAAAATAGTAGAACTAACAGAAAAAAAAAAAAGTTTAGTTGCATTGCTAGAGGAATTAGTGAGACAAGAACTTTTGCAATCAAAAGAAATCCATGATTTGAAGAATAAACATATGAAAGCAGAACATGAGCTACGTATGTTAATTCTTCAAAATGAATATGCCAATTCTTCTAAATGAAAATATAATAATATATATGAATAAACTTAAAACATTGATTTTTAATCTTAAATTATATTTTTGTAAAATTACATTTTAATTATTTTACATTTGTTAATAATAACAAATAATAGGTTAAATAATAAAGTTTATTATTAAATAGTTAGTTTCATAAATATATTATATATAATTAAAATGTAAACAAACTTTTTGATTATTTTTAATTTTAATTTTTTTGTTATTTAATTATGTATTAAAAAATATAGTATCTTTCAATTTTTTTTATTAGCTACTATTGATTTATTTTTTGTTATAAAATTTAAATAATGATTAGTTTATTAGTATAAGTTTTTAATGAATATAAATAGTTATTTATTATTTTATCTTAATCGTATATTATTACTGTTATTATAATACCTTAAAGTTACAGTTGTGAAAAATACTCATTCAATAATCGAGGTCTAGCATTAGTCTGATTATTTTGAATTATAGGTATATTCTCTAAAACATCTTCTGGTAATTGGATTACTGAATTATCATATGGTTTTTGATCATTTTTGTCAATTGCTATGTTATGAAGAACTGAAAATGCCATAATAACTGATTGCATCTCATGTGCTTGGAATCTCAGTCCAAGGGACAATATAGGAAAGCGACGTTTCCAAACACCATATGTGCGCTCTACTGGATTTCTAGTTCTTATCTGTGATTCATTGTAAACATTTTCTGGCCCAAGCTGTGGATTAAGAAATGGGGTCACAACATGATCTGTATTGGCATACCCAGAGTCTGCAACAATTAAACTATTGCCCCATTTCTTTGTAAAATGTAAGTCTTGGTATATTTTTGAGTTGGAGAATATAGTTGAATTGTGAGTTGAACCAGACCAGCGTACAACTATGTCCATAATTTTTAGTTTTGAAGATACCACTGTTTGGACATTGAATGAGAACCACCCCTTTCGATTACGAAAATACTCAGCATTTGGGTCACCTTAAATAAATGATTCATTTTTTTTTTTTTTTAACATGTTTATTTATAAAAATTAAAACTAGTATATTTGGATTGTTAAAAATTATATAATATGTTTTAACATTTGATATGCCATTTTTTTTAGGGTAAATGTTTAAATAATCACAAATCCAAATCAACCATTATATTATTATAATAGGTAACTACATTATTATACCTACATACGAGTATAATATACATCACAACTTACCAGGACTTTGAATTTTCACACACGGTGCAATCTATAGCCCCAATAACTAATGGAAATTTCGCTATTTTATAAAAAATCTTTTTGTAACTGCCTAATTTCAAAATCATTATCTGGCATTCGAACATACTCTTTACGAAGGTCAGCTATAGCCAGGCTTAATCTCGAACTATGAGGCATGCTGATGATTTGCTAACTCCAATACAATCACCTGCACTAATTAAATAGCTCCCCGTGGCATAAAACCGTAAATAAAGTTATAATAGTTTTTGAGCCGGAGTTACAGCATGATTCCTGTTCAAAATTATAAATCATTGTTAAATAAATATATTATGCTTAGCCCACGAATAATACCTTATTTCGTGGCTAAGCATATACTTGTAATCGGGTATAATATAAATATAAATAATAACACAACCGAGTTTTGATGAAATGGAATGTTTAAATATTTAAAACTTCAATAACCGTCTCTTTAGATAATCGAAATCGGACTTTAAAATCGTAATCATCCCATTTATTAAAATGATCGATCCTACATCTTATAGTATAAGGTCTTCGAACATAGTTTACGTACTCGTTAAGTTCATTATCGTCATCTTCAAAGAGTATAGCATGGTCCATGATGAGTTCCGTGGTGATTGGTGAGTATAAAGTACGAGTATAAAAAAAATAACGAGAGTAGAAAATTTCAAATTTACATATTATATTTTGTAGTCTGATTTTTTTTATCAGAAAAACAACTATTTACCTACATGTAGTGTAACCTGCAGTTAATGGTTTAACTGCAGGAAATATTAGTGATTAGCTTAACTGCTAGTTAAGCATTTCAGTTAGCTTAATCCAGGTTTAATAAACAGTTTAACTGAGACATACATTTAACCGGCAGTTAAATTCTACTAACTGCCAGTTAAAGTCAATTGAAAAACCGGCCCTAAATTGCATAAATAAAACCATTAAAAGAGACGGATAAATGACGTCTATTTATTGGTAAAAATCTCCAGGCATCAGAGTCACTTTTAATGATAACATTTTTATTATCATTGTATGTAGTGTTCAATATGCTGTTCACGCGTGTGCAGAAATGTCGCGGTTGTGTTCCAAACGCTCCTAAACCGAAGACTTCCACAAAATTGGGTCCCGAGTACCAGGAGCGCATGAACACGTTGTTGTGTTTCTGTTTCGTCGACGGCGGTGGCGGCAGCGGCTGTTGTAGAATTGTAGATACTCATTCGAAGACTATCACGATCACAACGTAATCAGTTACATAATATATTCAGAGTTCTCTAGAATGTTTTTTTCCCAATGATCATACCATATTCTTTTAATTTTTTTTTTTGAATCACTAACTCAACTAACTCATGAGGAACTTTGTATTAAATTTTCAAGTATTTTGACTGAGCCAAAAATTGTTATCAATATTTATACACAAAAAAACTCAATAATCAACTGAAAAATCAAATAACAATCAAATAATATGAAATGCCTTAAAAATAAGCGAAATATTTTGAAAATTTAACTGTATATAGCAAATTCTAATAAAAACAGTTGGTAAAAATTTCAAGTATTTACAGTGATTAATTTTTGAGTTTTAACCATATTAAATTGATTTGTTCGAAAACTGGTTTTGCGAAATTCCCGTTTTTCTGTTACTTTTTTTTTGTTGGTTCTTCTTGATTTTTGAAAACTGTTGGAAAATGTTTACTTTAGACCTCTATAATGCACCATGGATATTCACTTTACCATTGGAAACCATCCCCGAAGTTTGAAATTGTCGTATTATTTCGACGAGTTATGCTGTATATAGACACACAAAAAAAAAAAAAAAAAAAAAAACACATTGTAAAATCAATATATTCATCACTTTAATAAAATAAAGAACTAGAAATTACACAAAAAGTTTCCGAATTTCTAGGTAAAAATATGAAAAATGAAAAAAAAACAAATTCTAAGCGATAAAGAATAATATAAGACAAATTGTAATAAACATGACACAATATTATCCTATCGCAAAATACAATTATAAAATATATATTATAATCAGTACCTAATCACATATTTTAATATTTATGTGTATAAACAAAAAAACTAAAACAAAGACACAAATTAAGGATTCAATGTAGGAAAGGCTAAGGTATTTCCATATAAATTAGCAATCGGCTAAAAACAGGAAAAATTGATGAAAATATGACCAAATAAAATTTTGAAAAAATTAAAGCTTTAAAGTCAATATAGTTTATTAATTTATGCCAATTTCCCTTAAAAAAAAAAAAACCAATAATTAATAAGACATTATGTATTTAAATACATATTTGAATTATACACGATAAGTCTTTTTGATACAAACTAAAATATTTTTTTTATCGATTCCGATAATGGGTACTTTGTCCTCAGACGTCTCGTGGTGGCTGTGCGCCGACGTCGTAATGCCAATAAACGCCGGACCGAGGGCCGCCTTTTTTTAATTTTCATCTTCACATAGTCATAGCACCAGATCGTTGGGATGTCTACCCATTTATCTTTGCAGTCTATCCAGTTGTCGTCATTGTCGATGGTGGAGCGGCAAAAACTCAGTATGAAATTCATGGTGCACAAACAGCTCAGAACCCAAAATAATATCTGTCGGGTGATTATATATTAGACATAATTTCATAAAAATAAAATATTTTTTTGTACAGGAAAAATATAATTATATGTACTGATAATGAACTTCAGAACTTACCAGGAATATAAATAGCTACTACATTTTTAAAAACTAATAGTTAGAAAATTACGATCTATAACCTATGAATTATAATTGCTTATTTATATTCTCATAATAAGAATATAATAATAAGTTTCTACGAATTATTGATATAAATTAGTTTTAGTTAATATTTTACGTATGCGACTTATTTAAACAAATATTTAATTTATTTGTTCTGATATCTGATTATGTTGTTAATAATTTATAATTTATTAATATTAAAATATTTGTAGAAAACAAAAAGGTGATTAAAAAAAAATTATTTACCTAAAGTGCTTAGTTTAAAAAAATGTATTATCTGATAGAGTTTTTTTGAAAAAATAAACTATTACCACGTAGGTCTTATTTTGTTACATAATATTCAGCTGCTAATATAATTGATACTAATTTTAAACAAAAATTTTTTTTAAATTTAATACGTCTATTTAAAAAAAAATACTATGAGATATTATTAGAAAGTATTGAAGATATATTATCTCTAATATTTTTTAAAATTATTTGAATCATATTTAAATACTTTTTAAAAATACTGAATATGTGTTTGAGTATAATATACATATAATAAGTATTTAGTATGCTTTATACTTTGCATGTTCGTATACAAAATCGTTATAAACCAACTTTTTACAATACGATTTTACTATGATTTAGGTTGTTAGAATAAAATGGTACTCTCATAAGTCTAATAGATGAGTAGAATAGATAAAAATACATTTCCCTTGAAATTAAAATCGAATTCATACCCATTGTTCGTAAAAATTGAAAGTAGTAATTACCTATCTATTACAATATATACTAATAGTTCTCGATTTATCACCATTAAATATCGATTAATTGTATGGTCGGCCGTATACAACCACGGGCTTTATTTAGAAAGTGCAATATGCCTGATGAGCACGCATATTGCGATTTGCGGTGCCTTTAAATCAGCCCTATGTAGGTACACTAAACTGATTCAAATTATGTTATCTTCACTTTATACAATTAGTTTTTATTTTTTTATAAATTAAACATTATCATTTTATTCATTGAGATATATGATATTTTTTCTAAAATGTAAAATGAGTTTAATGGGTATAAATTCATGTGTTAGAATTAAATTCTTATGTCTTAAATTAGCAAATATTTAATAAAATAGTCATATTTACACCCTTACAAAAACCAAAAATGAGAATTAATTCATTTATAAATTGAATACTATCATTTAATTCAATGATTTATATTATATTTTTTCTAAATTTTAAAATGAATCTAACGTTTATACTTTCATGTGTTAGAAATGAAATCTTATGTCTTTAATTAGCAAATTGTTAACAAAATAGTCATATTAACACACATATTAAGAACTAAAAACTAGATGTAATTTTTTTATAGATTGAATATTATCATTTTATTCAATGAGTGTCTGTGTGGTCCTCGAACACATATTAACAGATAAAAACTAAAAATTAGTTTTTATTCTTTTATAAATTGAATATTATCATTTTATTCAATGAGTTATATTATATTTTTTCTAAATTTTACAATGAATCTATTGTTTATACTTTCAATTGTTAGAAATGAAATCTTATGCCTTAAATTAGCAAATATTTAATGAAATAGTCATGATTACACACATGTATACAATTTAAAATTTATAAATTAGTTTTTATTTTTTTATAAATTAAATATTATCATTTTATTCAATGATTTATATCATATTTTTTCTAAATTTTACAATGAATCTATTGGGTATACTGACAATTGTTAGAAATGACTTCTTATGTCTTTAATTTGCAAATATTTAAAAAAATAGTCATATTAACACACATACACAAACTAAAAATTAGATGTAATTTTTTTATAGATTGAATATTATCATTTTTATCAATGAGTTATATTATATTTTTCTAAATTTTACAATGAAGCTATTGGGTATACTTTCATGTTGTTAGAAATGAAATCTTATGCCTTAAATTAGCAAATATTTAATAAAATAGTCATATTTACACACATGTAAACAATTTAAAATTTATAAATTAGTTTTTATTTTTTATAAATTAAATATTATCATTCTATTCAATGATTTATATCATATTTTTTCTAAATTTTACAATGAATGTATTGGGTATGCTTTCATGTTGTTAGAAATGAAATCTTATGTCTTCAATTTGCAAATTATTAACAGAATAGTCATATTAACACATATTAAGAACTAAGAATGTAGAAAGCATATCGTTTTCAAGGGGTTGGATATAGGCAATATTGAATAATTATAGTGATTAGCTGGATGAGTGGGTGCATAGTGTCTGTGTGGTCCTCGAACACATATTAACAGATAAAAACTAAAAATTAGTTTTTATTCTTTTATAAATTGAATATTATCATTTTATTCAATGAGTTATATTATATTTTTTCTAAATTTTACAATGAATCTATTGTTTATACTTTCAATTGTTAGAAATGAAATCTTATGCCTTAAATTAGCAAATATTTAATAAAATAGTCATATTTACACACATGTATACAATTTAAAATTTATAAATTAGTTTTTATTTTTTTATAAATTTAATATTATCATTTTATTCAATGATTTATATCATATTTTTTCTAAATTTTACAATGAATGTATTGGGTATGCTTTCATGTGTTGAGAAATGAAATCTTGCCTTAAATTAGCAAATATTTAATAAAATAGTCATATTTACACACATGTAAACAATAAAATTTATAAATTAGTTTTTATTTTTATAAATTAAATATTATCATTCTATTCAATGATTTATATCATATTTTTCTAAATTTTACAATGAATGTATGGGTATGCTTCATGTTGTTAGAAATGAAATCTTATGTCTTCAATTTGCAAATTATTAACAGAATAGTCATATTAACACATATAAGAACTAAGAATGTAGAAAGCATATCGTTTTCAAGGGGTTGGATATAGGCAATATTGAATAATTATGTTAGTGATAATGAAATAGATGATGGGTTGAGTTATGATGTAGTGATGTTCGAAAAATTATATAGTGATTAGCTGGATGAGGGGTGCATAGTGTTGTTGGTCCTCGAACACATATTAACAGATTTAAAAACAAAAATAAGTTTTAATTCTTAAATAAATGAATGTTATATTTTATTCAATGATTTATATCATATTTTTTCTAAATTTTACAATGAAGCTATTGGGTATACTTTCATGTGTTAGAAATGAATCTTATGTCTTTAATTTGCAAATTATTAACAAAATAGTCATATTTACACACATATTAAAAATTAATAATTAGTTCTTAATTTTTATAAATTAAATAGTATCATTTTATTCAATGATTATATTATATTTTTTTCTAAATTTTAAAATGAATCTAACGTTTATACTTTCATGTGTTAGAAATGAAATCTTATGTCTTAATTTGCAAATATTAATAAAATAGTCATATTAACACACATACACAAAATAAAAATTAGATGTAATTTTTTTATAGATTGAATATTATCATTTTATTCAATGAGTTATATTATATTTTTCTAAATTTTACAATGAATCTATTGGGTATACTTTCATGTGTTAGAAATGAAATCTTATGTCTTTAATTTGCAAATATTAATAAAAATAGTCATATTAACACACATACACTAACTAAAAATTAGATATAATTTTTTTATAAATTCAATATTATCATTTTATTCAATAAGTTATATTATATTTTTCTAAATTTTAAAAATTCATCTAATGGGTATAATTTAAGTGTTAGATATAAATTCTTATGTCTTAAATTAGCAAATATTAAAAAAAAGAATCATATTTACACCCTTACAAAAACCAAAAATAAGTTTTAATTTTTAAATAAATTGAATGTTATAATTTTATTCAATGATTTATATCATATTTTTTCTAAATTTTACAATGAAGCTATTGGGTATACTTTCATGTTGTAAGAAATGAAATCTTATGTCTTTAATTTGCAAATTATTAACAAAATAGTCATATTTACACACGTATTAAAAATTAAAAATTAGTTCTTAATTTTTTATAAATTAAATAGTATCATTTTATTCAATGATTTATATTATATTTTTTCTAAATTTTAAAATGAATCTAATGGGTAAAATTGTATGTGTTAGAAATGAAATCTTATGTCTTAAAATATCAAATTACTAACAAATAAGTCATATTTACACACGTATTATAAAATTAAAAATTAGTTCTTAATTTTTTATAAATTAAATAGTATCATTTTATTCAATGATTTATATTATATTTTTTCTAAATTTTAAAATGAATCTAACGTTTATACTTTCATGTGTTAGAAATGAAATCTTATGTCTTTAATTAGCAAATTGTTAACAAAATAGTCATATTAACACACATATTAAGAACTAAGAATGTAGAAAGCATATCGTTTTCAAGGGGTTGGATATAGGCAATATTGAATAATTATAGTGATTAGCTGGGAGTGGATGCATAGTGTCTGTGTGGTCCTCGAACACATATTAACAGATAAAAACTAAAAATTAGTTTTTATTCTTTTATAAATTGAATATTATCATTTTATTCAATGATTTATATCATATTTTTTCTAAATTTTACAATGAATCTATTGGGTATACTTTCAATTGTTAGAAATGACTTCTTATGTCTTTAATTTGCAAATATTTAAAAAAATAGTCATATTAACACACATACACAAACTAAAAATTAGATGTAATTTTTTTATAGATTGAATATTATCATTTTATTCAATGAGTTATATAATATTTTTTCTAAATTTTACAATGAATCTATTGTTTATACTTTCAATTGTTAGAAATGAAATCTTATGCCTTAAATTAGCAAATATTTAATAAAATAGTCATATTTACACACATGTATACAATTTAAAATTTATAAATTAGTTTTTATTTTTTTAAAATTAAATATTCATTTTATTCAATGATTTATATCATATTTTTCTAAATTTACAATGAATCTATTGGGTATACTTTCATGTTGTTAGAAATGAAATCTTATGTCTTCAATTTGCAAATTATTAACAGAATAGTCATATTAACACACATATTAAGAACTAAGAATGTAGAAAGCATATCGTTTTCAAGGGGTTGGATATAGGCAATATTCAATAATTACTGTGATTAGCTGGATGAGTGGGTGCATAGTGTCTGTGTGGTCCTCGAACACATATTAACAATTAAAACTAAAAATTAGTTTTTATTCTTTTATAAATTGAATATTATCATTTTATTCAATGATTTATATCATATTTTTCTAATTTTACAATGAATCTATTGGGTATACTTTCAATTGTTAGAAATGAAATCTTATGTCTTTAATTCGCAAATTATTAACAAAATAGTCATATTACACACGTACTAAAAAAAAAAAATTAGTTCTTAATTTTTTATAAATTAAATTTTATCATTTTATTCAATGATTTATATCATATTTTTTCTAAATTTTACAATGAATCTATTGGGTATACTTTCAATTGAATAATTATAGTGATTAGCTGGATGAGTGGGTGCATAGTGTCTGTGTGGTCCTCGAACACATATTAACAATTTAAAACTAAAAATTAGTTTTTATTCTTTTATAAATTGAATATTATCATTTTATTCAATGATTTATATCATATTTTTTCTAAATTTTACAATAAATCTATTGGGTATACTTTCAATTGTTAGAAATGACTTCTTATGTCTTTAATTTGCAAATATTTAATAAAATAGTCATATTAACACACATACACAAACTAAAAATTAGATGTAATTTTTTTATAGATTGAATATTATCATTTTATTCAATGAGTTATATAATATTTTTTCTAAATTTTACAATGAATCTATTGTTTATACTTTCAATTGTTGGAATGAAATCTTATGCCTTAAATTAGCAAATATTTAATAAAATAGTCATATTAACACACATACACTAACTAAAAATTAGATATAATCTTTTTATAAATTCAATATTATCATTTTATTCAATAAGTTATATTACATTTTTTCTAAATTCTAAAATGAATCTAATGGGTAAAATTGTATGTGTTAGAAATGAAATCTTATGTCTTAAATTATCAAATTACTAACAAATAAGTCATATTTACACACGTATTATAAAATTAAAAATTAGTTCTTAATTTTTTATAAATTAAATAGTATCATTTTATTCAATGATTTATATTATATTTTTTCTAAATTTTAAAATGAATCTAACGTTTATACTTTCATGTGTTAGAAATGAAATCTTATGTCTTTAATTAGCAAATTGTTAACAAAATAGTCATATTAACACACATATTAAGAACTAAGAATGTAGAAAGCATATCGTTTTCAAGGGGTTGGATATAGGCAATATTGAATAATTATAGTGATTAGCTGGATGAGTGGGTGCATAGTGTCTGTGTGGTCCTCGAACACATATTAACAGATAAAAACTAAAAATTAGTTTTTATTCTTTTATAAATTGAATATTATTATTTTATTCAATGATTTATATCATATTTTTTCTAAATTTTACAATGAATCTATTGGGTATACTTTCAATTGTTAGAAATGATTTCTTATGTCTTTAATTTGCAAATATTTAAAAAAATAGTCATATTAACACACATACACAAACTAAAAATTAGATGTAATTTTTTTATAGATTGAATATTATCATTTTATTCAATGAGTTATATAATATTTTTTCTAAATTTTACAATGAATCTATTGTTTATACTTTCAATTGTTAGAAATGAAATCTTATGCCTTAAATTAGCAAATATTTAATAAAATAGTCATATTTACACACATGTATACAATTTAAAATTTATAAATTAGTTTTTATTTTTTTATAAATTAAATATTATCATTTTATTCAATGATTTATATCATATTTTTTCTAAATTTTACAATGAATCTATTGGGTATACTTTCATGTTGTTAGAAATGAAATCTTATGTCTTCAATTTGCAAATTATTAACAGAATAGTCATATTAACACACATATTAAGAACTAAGAATGTAGAAAGCATATCGTTTTCAAGGGGTTGGATATAGGCAATATTGAATAATTATAGTGGTTAGCTGGATGAGTGGGTGCATAGTGTCTGGGTGGTCCTCGAACACATATTAACAGATAAAAACTAAAAATTAGTTTTTATTCTTTTATAAATTGAATATTATCATTTTATTCAATGATTTATATCATATTTTTTCTAAATTTTACAATGAATCTATTGGGTATACTTTCAATTGTTAGAAATGACTTCTTATGTCTTTAATTTGCAAATATTTAAAAAAATAGTCATATTAACACACATACACAAACTAAAAATTAGATGTATTTTTTTATAGATTGAATATTATCATTTTATTCAATGAGTTATATAATATTTTTTCTAAATTTTACAATGAATCTATTGTTTATACTTTCAATTGTTAGAAATGAAATCTTATGCCTAAATTAGCAAATATTTAATAAAATAGTCATATTTACACACATGTATACAATTTAAAATTTATAAATTAGTTTTTATTTTTTTATAAATTAAATATTATCATTTTATTCAATGATTTATATCATATTTTTTCTAAATTTTACAATGAATCTATTGGGTATACTTTCATGTTGTTAGAAATGAAATCTTATGTCTTCAATTTGCAAATTATTAACAGAATAGTCATATTAACACACATATTAAGAACTAAGAATGTAGAAAGCATATCGTTTTCAAGGGGTTGGATATAGGCAATATTCAATAATTACTGTGATTAGCTGGATGAGTGGGTGCATAGTGTCTGTGTGGTCCTCGAACACATATTAACAATTTAAAACTAAAAATTAGTTTTTATTCTTTTATAAATTGAATATTATCATTTTATTCAATGATTTATATCATATTTTTTCTAAATTTTACAATGAATCTATTGGGTATACTTTCAATTGTTAGAAATGAAATCTTATGTCTTTAATTCGCAAATTATTAACAAAATAGTCATATTACACACGTACTAAAAAAAAAAAATTAGTTCTTAATTTTTTATAAATTAAATAGTATCATTTTATTCAATGAGTTATATTATATTTTTTCTAAATTTTACAATGAATCTAACGTTTATACTTTCATGTGTTAGAATTGAAATCTTATGCCTTAAATTAGCAAATATTTAATAAAATAGTCATATTTACACACATGTAAACAATTTAAAATTTATAAATTAGTTTTTATAGTTTTATAAATTAAATTTTATCATTTTATTCAATGATTTATATCATATTTTTTCTAAATTTTACAATGAATCTATTGGGTATACTTTCAATTGAATAATTATAGTGATTAGCTGGATGAGTGGGTGCATAGTGTCTGTGTGGTCCTCGAACACATATTAACAATTTAAAACTAAAAATTAGTTTTTATTCTTTTATAAATTGAATATTATCATTTTATTCAATGATTTATATCATATTTTTTCTAAATTTTACAATAAATCTATTGGGTATACTTTCAATTGTTAGAAATGAAATCTTATGTCTTAAATTATCAAATTACTAACAAATAAGTCATATTTACACACGTATTAAAAATTAAAAATTAGTTCTTAATTTTTTATAAATTAAATAGTATCATTTTATTCAAAGATTTATATTATATTTTTTCTAAATTTTAAAATGAATCTAACGTTTATACTTTCATGTGTTAGAAATGAAATCTTATGTCTTTAATTTGCAAATATTTAATAAAATAGTCATATTAACACACATACACAAACTAAAAATTAGATGTAATTTTTTTATAGATTGAATATTATCATTTTATTCAATGAGTTATATTATATTTTTTCTAAATTTTACAATGAATCTATTGTTTATACTTTCAATTGTTAGAAATGAAATCTTATGCCTTAAATTAGCAAATATTTAATAAAATAGTCATATTTACACACATGTATACAATTTAAAATTTATAAATTAGTTTTATTTTTTTAAATTAAATATTATCATTTTATTCAATGATTTATATCATATTTTTTCTAAATTTTACAATGAATCTTATTGGGTATACTTTCATGTGTTAGAAATGAAATCTTATGTCTTCAATTTGCAAATTATTAACAGAATAGTCATATTAACACACATATTAAGAACTAAGAATGTAGAAAGCATATCGTTTTCAAGGGTTTGGATATAGGCAATATTCAATAATTCTGTGATTAGCTGGATGAGTGGGTGCATAGTGTCTGTGTGGTCTCGAACACATATTAACAATTTAAAACTAAAAATTAGTTTTTATTCTTTTATAAATTGAATATTATCATTTTATTCAATGATTTATATTATATTTTTTCTAAATTTTACAATGAATCTATTGTTTATACTTTCAATTGTTAGAAATGAAATCTTATGCCTTAAATTAGCAAATATTAATAAAATAGTCATATTTACACATGTATACAATTTAAAATTATATAAATTAGTTTTTATTTTTATAAATTAAATATTATCATTTTACTCAATAATTTCTATCATATTTTTTCTAAATTTTACAATGAATCTATTGGTATACTTTCATGTGTTAGAAATGACTTCTTATGTCTTTAATTTGCAAATATTTAATAAAATAGTCATATTAACACACATACACAAACTAAAAATTAGATGTAATTTTTTTATAAATTGAATATTATCATTTTATTCAATGAGTTATATTATATTTTTTCTAAATTTTACAATAAATCTATTGGGTATACTTTCAATTGTTAGAAATGAAATCTTATGTCTTAAATTATCAAATTACTAACAAATAAGTCATATTTACACACGTATTAAAAATTAGTTCTTAATTTTTTATAAATTAAATAGTATCATTTTATTCAATGATTTATATTATATTTTTTCTAAATTTTAAAATGAATCTAACGTTTATACTTTCATGTGTTAGAAATGAAATCTTATGTCTTTAATTTGCAAATATTTAATAAAATAGTCATATTAACACACATACACAAACTAAAAATTAGATGTAATTTTTTTATAGATTGAATATTATCATTTTATTCAATGAGTTATATTATATTTTTTCTAATTTTACAATGAATCTATTGTTATACTTTCAATTGTTAGAAATGAAATCTTATGCCTTAAATTAGCAAATATTTAATAAAATAGTCATATTTACACACATGTATACAATTTAAAATTTATAAATTAGTTTTTATTTTTTTATAAATTAAATATTATCATTTTATTCAATGATTTATATCATATTTTTTCTAAATTTTACAATGAAGCTATTGGGTATACTTTCATGTTGTTAGAAATGAAATCTTATGTCTTTAATTTGCAAATTATTAACAGAGTAGTCATATTAACACACATATTAAGAACTAAGAATGTAGAAAGCATATCGTTTTCAAGGGTTTGGATATAGGCAATATTCAATAATTTCTGTGATTAGCTGGATGAGTGGGTGCATAGTGTCTGTGTGGTCCTCGAACACATATTAACAATTTAAAACTAAAAATTAGTTTTTATTCTTTTATAAATTGAATATTATCATTTTATTCAATGATTTATATCATATTTTTTCTAAATTTTACAATAAATCTATTGGGTATACTTTCAATTGTTAGAGATGAAATCTTATGTCTTAAATTATCAAATTACTAACAAATAAGTCATATTTACACACGTATTAAAAATTAAAAATTAGTTCTTAATTTTTTATAAATTAAATAGTATCATTTTATTCAATGATTTATATTATATTTTTTCTAAATTTTAAAATGAATCTAACGTTTATACTTTCATGTGTTAGAAATGAAATCTTATGTCTTTAATTTGCAAATATTTAATAAAATAGTCATATTAACACACATACACAAACTAAAAATTAGATGTAATTTTTTTATAGATTGAATATTATCATTTTATTCAATGATTTATATCATATTTTTTCTAAATTTTACAATGAATCTATTGGGTATACTTTCAATTGTTAGAAATGAAATCTTATGTCTTAAATTATCAAATTACTAACAAATAAGTCATATTTACACACGTATTAAAAATTAAAAATTAGTTCTTAATTTCTTATAAATTAAATAGTATCATTTTATTCAATGATTTATATTATATTTTTTCTAAATTTTACAATGAATCTATTGTTTATACTTTCAATTGTTAGAAATGAAATCTTATGCCTTAAATTAGCAAATATTTAATAAAATAGTCATATTTACACACATGTATACAATTTAAAATTTATAAATTAGTTTTTATTTTTTTATAAATTAAATATTATCATTTTATTCAATGATTTATATCATATTTTTTCTAAATTTTACAATGAAGCTATTGGGTATACTTTCATGTTGTTAGAAATGAAATCTTATGTCTTCAATTTGCAAATTATTAACAGAGTAGTCATATTAACACACATATTAAGAACTAAGAATGTAGAAGCATATCGTTTTCAAGGGGTTGGATATAGGCAATATTCAATAATTTCTGTGATTAGCTGGATGAGTGGGTGCATAGTGTCTGTGTGGTCCTCGAACACATATTAACAATTTAAAACTAAAAATTAGTTTTTATTCTTTTATAAATTGAATATTATCATTTTATGCAATGACATATATCATATTTTTTCTAAATTTTACAATGAATCTATTGGGTATACTTTCAATTGTTAGAAATGAAATCTTATGTCTTAAATTATCAAATTACTAACAAATAAGTCATATTTACACAAGTATTAAAAATTAAAAATTAGTTCTTAATTTTTTATTAATTAAATAGTATCATTTTATTCAATGATTTATATTATATTTTTTCTAAATTTTAAAATGAATCTAAAGTTTATACTTTCATGTGTTAGAAATGAAATCTTATGTCTTCAATTTGCAAATTATTAACAGAATAGTCATATTAACACACATATTAAGAACTAAGAATGTAGAAAGCATATCGTTTTCAAGGGGTTGGATATAGGCAATATTCAATAGTTACTGTGATTAGCTGGATGAGTGGGTGCATAGTGTCTGTGTGGTCCTCGAACACATATTAACAATTTAAAACTAAAAATTAGTTTTTATTCTTTTATAAATTGAATATTATCATTTTATTCAATGATTTATATCATATTTTTTCTAAATTTTACAATGAATCTAACGTTTATACTTTCATGTGTTAGAAATGAAATCTTATGTCTTTAATTTGCAAATATTTAATAAAATAGTCATATTAACACACATACACAAACTAAAAATTAGATGTAATTTTTTTATAGATTGAATATTATCATTTTATTCATGAGTTATATTATATTTTTTCTAAATTTTACAATGAATCTATTGGGTTATATTTCAATTGAATAATTATAGTGATTAGCTGGATGAGTGGTGCATAGTGTCTGTGTGGTCCTCGAACACATATTAACAATTTAAAACTAAAAATTAGTTTTTATGCTTTTATAAATTGAATATTATCATTTTATTCAATGATTTATATCATATTTTTCTAAATTTTACAATGAAGCTATTGGGTATACTTTCATGTTGTTAGAAATGAAATCTTCTGTCTTTAAGTTGCAAATTATTACAAAATAGTCATATACACACGCACTAAAAAAAAAAATTAGTTCTTAATTTTTATAAATTAAATAGTATCATTTTATTCAATGAGTTATATTATATTTTTTCTAAATTTTACAATGAATCTATTGGGTAAACTTTCAATTGTTAGAAATGAAATCTTATGCCTTAAATTAGCAAATATTTAATAAAATAGTCATATTTACACACATGTAAACAATTTAAAATTTATAAATTAGTTTTTATTCTTTTATAAATTAAATATTATCATTTTATTCAATGATTTATATCATATTTTTTCTAAATTTTACAATGAGTCTATTGGGTATACTTTCAATTGTTAGAAATGAAATCTTATGTCTTAAATTATCAAATACACAAATAAGTCATATTACACACGTACTAAAAAAAAAAATTAGTTTTAATTTTTTTATAAATTAAATAGTATCATTTTATCAATCAATGAGTTATATTATATTTTTTCTAAATTTACAATGAATCTATTGGGTATACTTTCAATTGTTAGAAATGAAATCTTATGCCTTAAATTAGCAAATATTTAATAAAATAGTCATATTTACACACATGTAAACAATTTAAAATTTATAAATTAGTTTTTATTTTTTTAAATTAAATATTATCATTTTATTCAATGATTTCTATCATATTTTTCTAAATTTTACAATGAGTCTATTGGGTATACTTTCAATTGTTAGAAATGAAATCTTATGTCTTAAATTATCAAATTACTAACAAATAAGTCATATTAACACGTACTAAAAAAAAAAATTAGTTCTTAATTTTTTTATAAATTAAATAGTATCATTTTATTCAATGAGTTATATTATATTTTTTCTAAATTTTACAATGAATCTATTGGTATACTTTCAATTGTTAGAAATGAAATCTTATGCCTTAAATTAGCAAATATTTAATAAAATAGTCATATTTACACACATGTAAAAAATTTAAAATTTATAAATAGTTTTTATTTTTTTATAAATTAAATATTATCATTTTATTCAATGATTTCTATCATATTTTTTCTAAATTTTACAATGAATCTATTGGTTATACTTTCATGTTGTTAGAAATGAAATCTTATGTCTTTAATTGCAAATTATTAACAGAATAGTCATATTAACACACATATTAAGAACTAAGAATGTATAAAGCATATCGTTTTCAGGGGTTGGATATAGGCAATATTGAATAATTACAGTGATTAGCTGGATGAGGGGGTGCATAGTGTCTGTGTGGTCCTCGAACACATATTAACAATTAAAAACTAAAAATTAGTTTTTATTCTTTTATAAATTGAATATTATCATTTTATTCAATGATTTATATCATATTTTTTCTAAATTTTACAATGAATCTATTGTTTATACTTTCAATTGTTAGAAATGAAATCTTATGCCTTAATTAGCAAATATTAATAAAATAGTCATATTTACACACATGTATACAATTTAAAATTTTAAATTAGTTTTTATTCTTTTATAAATTGATTATTATCATTTTATTCAATGATTATATCATATTTTTCTAAATTTTACAATGAATCTATTGTTTATACTTTCAATTGTTAGAAATGAAATCTTATGCCTTAAATTAGCAAATATTTAATAAAATAGTCATATTTACACACATGTAAACAATTTAAAATTTATAATTAGTTTTTATTCTTTTATAAATTGAATATTATCATTTTATTCAATGATTTATATCATTTTTTCTAAATTTTACAATGAATCTATGGGGTATACTTTCAATTGTTAGAAATGACTTCTTATGTCTCTTAATTTGCAAATATTTAATAAAATAGTCATATTAACACACATTCACCAACTAAAAATTAGATTTAATTTTTTTATAGATTGAATATTATCATTTTATTCAATGAGTTATATATATTTTTTCTAAATTTTACAATGAATCTATTGTTTATACTTTCAATTGTTAGAAATGAAATTTTATGCCTTAAATTAGCAATATTTAATAAAATAGTCATATTTACACACATGTAAACAATTTAAAATTTATAAATTAGTTTTTATCTTTTATAAATTGAATATTATCATTTTATTCAATGATTTATATCATATTTTTTCTAAATTTTACAATGAATCTATTGGTATACTTTCAATTGTTAGAAATGAAATCTTATGCCTTAAATTAGCAAATATTTAATAAAATAGTCATATTTACACACTGTAAACAATTAAAATTTATAAATTAGTTTTTATTCTTTTATAAATTGAATATTATCATTTTATTCAATGATTTCTATCATATTTTTCTAAATTTTACAATGAATCTATTGGGTATACTTTCAATTGTTAGAAATGAAATCTTATGTCTTAATTTGCAAATTATTAACAGAATAGTCATATTAACACACATATTTAGAACTAAGAATGTAGAAAGCATATAGTTTTCAAGGGGTTGGATATAGGCAATATTGAATAATTACAGTGATAAGCTGGATGAGGGGTGCATAGTGTCTGTGTGGTCCTCGAACACATTTACAATTAAAAACTAAAAATTAGTTTTTATTCTTTTATAAATTGAATATTATCATTTTATTCAATGATTTATATCATATTTTTTCTAAATTTTACAATGAATCTATTGTTTATACTTTCAATTGTTAGAAATGAAATCTTATGCCTTAAATTAGCAAATATTAATAAAATAGTCATTTTACACACATGTATACAAATTAAAATTTATAAATTAGTTTTTATTCTTTTATAAATTGATTATTATCATTTTATTCAATGATTTATATCATATTTTTTCTAAATTTTACAATGAATCTATTGTTTATACTTTCAATTGTTAGAAATGAAATCTTATGCCTTAAATTAGCAAATATTTAATAAAATAGTCATATTTACACACATGTAAACAATTTAAAATTTATAAATTAGTTTTTATTCTTTTATAAATTGAATATTATCATTTTATTCAATGATTTATATCATATTTTTTCTAAATTTTACAATGAATCTATTGGGTATACTTTCAATTGTTAGAAATGAAATCTTATGTCTTTAATTTGCAAATTATTAACAGAATAGTCATATTAACACACATATTAAGAACTAAGAATGTAGAAAGCATACAGTTTTCAAGGGGTTGGATATAGGCAATATTGAATAATTACAGTGATAAGCTGGATGAGTGGGTGCATAGTGTCTGTGTGGTCCTCGAACACATATTAACAATTAAAAACTAAAAATTAGTTTTTATTCTTTTATAAATTGAATATTATCATTTTATTCAATGATTTATATTATATTTTTTCTAAATTTTACAATGAATCTATTGTTTATACTTTCAATTGTTAGAAATGAAATCTTATGTCTTAAATTATCAAATTACTAACAAATAAGTCATATTTTCACACGTATTAAAAATTAAAGATTAGTTCTTAATTTTTTATAAATTAATTAGTATCATTTTATTCAATGATTTATATTATATTTCTTCTAAATTTTAAAATGAATCTAACGTTTATACTTTCATGTGTTAGAATTGAAATCTTATGTCTTTAATTCGCAAATTATTAACAAAATAGTCATATTACACACGTACTAAAAAAAAAAAATTAGTTCTTAATTTTTTAAAAAAATTAATAGTATCATTTTATTCAATGAGATATATTATATTTTTTCTAAATTTTACAATGAATCTATTGGTATACTTTCAATTGTTAGAAATGAAATGTTATGCCTTAAATTAGCAAATATTTAATAAAATAGTCATATTTACACACATGTAAACAATTTAAAATTTATAAATTAGTTTTTAGTTTTTTATAAATTAAATAGTATCATTTTATTCAATGATTTATATTATATTTTTTCTAAATTTTAAAATGAATCTAACGTTTATACTTTCATGTGTTAGAAATGAAATCTTATGTCTTTAATTTGCAATATTAATAAAATAGTCATATTAACACACATACACAAACTAAAAATTAGATGTAATTTTTTTATAGATTGAACATTATCATTTTATTCAATGATTTATATCATATTTTTTCTAAATTTTACAATGAATCTATTGGGTATACTTTCAATTGTTAGAAAAGAAATCTTATGTCTTAAATTATCAAATTACTAACAAATAAGTCATATTTACACACGTATTAAAAATTAAAAATTAGTTCTTAATTTTTTATAAATTAAATAGTATCATTTTATTCAATGATTTATATTATATTTTTTCTAAATTTTAAAATGAATCTAAAGTTTATACTTTCATGTGTTAGAAATGAAATCTTATGTCTTCAATTTGCAAATTATTAACAGAATAGTCATATTAACACACATATTAAGAACTAAGAATGTAGAAAGCATATCGTTTTCAAGGGGTTGGATATAGGCAATATTCAATAGTTACTGTGATTAGCTGGATGAGTGGGTGCATAGTGTCTGTGTGGTCCTCGAACACATATTAACAAATTAAAACTAAAAATTAGTTTTTATTCTTTTATAAATTGAATATTATCATTTTATTCAATGATTTATATCATATTTTTTCTAAATTTTACAATGAATCTAACGTTTATACTTTCATGTGTTAGAAATGAAATCTTATGTCTTTAATTTGCAAATATTTAATAAAATAGTCATATTAACACACATACACAAACTAAAAATTAGATGTAATTTTTTTATAGATTGAATATTATCATTTTATTCAATGAGTTATATTATATTTTTTCTAAATTTTACAATGAATCTATTGGGTATACTTTCAATTGAATAATTATAGTGATTAGCTGGATGAGTGGGTGCATAGTGTCTGTGTGGTCCTCGAACACATATTAACAATTTAAAACTAAAAATTAGTTTTTATGCTTTTATAAATTGAATATTATCATTTTATTCAATGATTTATATCATATTTTTTCTAAATTTTACAATGAAGCTATTGGGTATACTTTCATGTTGTTAGAAATGAAATCTTCTGTCTTTAAGTTGCAAATTATTAACAAAATAGTCATATTACACACGCACTAAAAAAAAAAAATTAGTTCTTAATTTTTTATAAATTAAATAGTATCATTTTATTCAATGAGTTATATTATATTTTTTCTAAATTTTACAATGAATCTATTGGGTAAACTTTCAATTGTTAGAAATGAAATCTTATGCCTTAAATTAGCAAATATTTAATAAAATAGTCATATTTACACACATGTAAACAATTTAAAATTTATAAATTAGTTTTTATTCTTTTATAAATTAAATATTATCATTTTATTCAATGATTTATATCATATTTTTTCTAAATTTTACAATGAGTCTATTGGGTATACTTTCAATTGTTAGAAATGAAATCTTATGTCTTAAATTATCAAATTACTAACAAATAAGTCATATTACACACGTACTAAAAAAAAAAAATTAGTTCTTAATTTTTTTATAAATTAAATAGTATCATTTTATTCAATGAGTTATATTATATTTTTTCTAAATTTTACAATGAATCTATTGGGTATACTTTCAATTGTTAGAAATGAAATCTTATGCCTTAAATTAGCAAATATTTAATAAAATAGTCATATTTACACACATGTAAACAATTTAAAATTTATAAATTAGTTTTTATTTTTTTATAAATTAAATATTATCATTTTATTCAATGATTTCTATCATATTTTTTCTAAATTTTACAATGAGTCTATTGGGTATACTTTCAATTGTTAGAAATGAAATCTTATGTCTTAAATTATCAAATTACTAACAAATAAGTCATATTACACACGTACTAAAAAAAAAAAATTAGTTCTTAATTTTTTTATAAATTAAATAGTATCATTTTATTCAATGAGTTATATTATATTTTTTCTAAATTTTACAATGAATCTATTGGGTATACTTTCAATTGTTAGAAATGAAATCTTATGCCTTAAATTAGCAAATATTTAATAAAATAGTCATATTTACACACATGTAAACAATTTAAAATTTATAATTAGTTTTTATTTTTTATAAATTAAATATATCATTTTATTCAATGATTTCTATCATATTTTTCTAAATTTTACAATGAATCTATTGGGTATACTTTCATGTTGTTAGAAATGAAATCTTATGTCTTTAATTTGCAAATTATTAACAGAATAGTCATATTAACACACATATTAAGAACTAAGAATGTATAAAGCATATCGTTTTCAAGGGGTTGGATATAGGCAATATTGAATAATTACAGTGATTAGCTGGATGAGTGGGTGCATAGTGTCTGTGTTCCTCGAACACATATTAACAATTAAAAACTAAAAATAAGTTTTTATTCTTTATAAATTGAATATTATCATTTTATTCAATGATTTATATCATATTTTTTCTAAATTTTACAATGAATCTATTGTTTATACTTTCAATTGTTAGAAATGAAATCTTATGCCTTAAATTAGCAAATATTTAATAAAATAGTCATATTTACCCACATGTATACAATTTAAAATTTATAAATTAGTTTTTATTCTTTTATAAATTGATTATTATCATTTTATTCAATGATTTATATCATATTTTTTCTAAATTTTACAATGAATCTATTGTTTATACTTCATTGTTAATTGTTAAATGAAATCTTATGCCTTAAATTAGCAAATATTTAATAAAATAGTCATATTTACACACATGTAAACAATTTAAAATTTATAAATTAGTTTTTATTCTTTTATAAATTGAATATTATCATTTTATTCAATGATTTATATCATATTTTTTCTAAATTTTACAATGAATCTATTGGGTATACTTTCAATTGTTAGAAATGACTTCTTATGTCTTTAATTTGCAAATATTTAATAAAATAGTCATATTAACACACATTCACCAACTAAAAATTAGATTTAATTTTTTTATAGATTGAATATTATCATTTTATTCAATGAGTTATATTATATTTTTTCTAAATTTTACAATGAATCTATTGTTTATACTTTCAATTGTTAGAAATGAAATTTTATGCCTTAAATTAGCAAATATTTAATAAAATAGTCATATTTACACACATGTAAACAATTTAAAATTTATAAATTAGTTTTTATTCTTTTATAAATTGAATATATTACATTTTATTCAATGATTTATTTTTTTTTAAATATTTATATCATATTTTTTCTAAATTTACAATGAATTCACGGGTTATATACTTTCAATTGTTAGAAATGAAATCTTATGCCTTAAATTAGCAAATATTTAATAAAATAGTCATATTTACACACATGTAAACAATTTAAAATTTATAAATTAGTTTTTATTCTTTTATAAATTGAATATTATCATTTTATTCAATGATTTCTATCATATTTTTTCTAAATTTTACAATGAATCTATTGGGTATACTTTCAATTGTTAGAAATGAAATCTTATGTCTTTAATTTGCAAATTATTAACAGAATAGTCATATTAACACACATATTAAGAACTAAGAATGTAGAAAGCATATAGTTTTCAAGGGGTTGGATATAGGCAATATTGAATAATTACAGTGATAAGCTGGATGAGTGGGTGCATAGTGTCTGTGTGGTCCTCGAACACATATTAACAATTAAAAACTAAAAATTAGTTTTTATTCTTTTATAAATTGAATATTATCATTTTATTCAATGATTTATATCATATTTTTTCTAAATTTTACAATGAATCTATTGTTTATACTTTCAATTGTTAGAAATGAAATCTTATGCCTTAAATTAGCAAATATTTAATAAAATAGTCATATTTACACACATGTATACAATTTAAAATTTATAAATTAGTTTTTATTCTTTTATAAATTGATTATTATCATTTTATTCAATGATTTATATCATATTTTTTCTAAATTTTACAATGAATCTATTGTTTATACTTTCAATTGTTAGAAATGAAATCTTATGCCTTAAATTAGCAAATATTTAATAAAATAGTCATATTTACACACATGTAAACAATTTAAAATTTATAAATTAGTTTTTATTCTTTTATAATTGAATATTATCTTTTATTCAATGATTATATCATATTTTTTCTAAATTTTACAATGAATCTATTGGGTATACTTTCAATTGTTAGAAATGAAATCTTATGTCTTTAATTTGCAAATTATTAACAGAATAGTCATATTAACACACACATATTAAGAACTAAGAATGTAGAAAGCATACAGTTTTCAAGGGGTTGGATATAGGCAATATTGAATAATTACAGTGATAAGCTGGATGGTGGTGGGTGCATAGTGTCTGTGTGGTCCTCGAACACATATTAACAATTAAAAACTAAAAATTAGTTTTATTCTTTTATAAATTGAATATTATCATTTTATTCAATGATTTATATTATATTTTTTCTAAATTTTACAATGAATCTATTGTTTATACTACTTCAATTGTTAGAAATGAAATCTTATGCCTTAAATTAGCAAATATTTAATAAAATAGTCATATTTACACACATGTATACAATTTAAAATTTATAAATTAGTTTTTATTTTTTTATAAATTAAATATTATCATTTTATTCAATGATTTATATCATATTTTTTCTAAATTTTACAATGAAGCTATTGGGTATACTTTCAATTGTTAGAAATGAAATCTTCTGTCTTTAAGTTGCAAATTATTAACAAAATAGTCATATTAACACACATATTAAGAACTAAGAATGTAGAAAGCATATCGTTTTCAAGGGGTTGGATATAGGCAATATTCAATAGTTACTGTGATTAGCTGGATGAGTGGGTGCATAGTGTCTGTGTGGTCCTCGAACACATATTAACAATTTAAAACTAAAAATTAGTTTTTATGCTTTTAATAAATTGAATATTATCATTTTATCAATGATTTAATCATATTTTTTCTAAATTTACAATGAAGCTATTGGGTATACTTTCATGTTGTTAGAAATGAAATCTTCTGTCTTTAAGTTGCAAATATTAACAAAATAGTCATATTACACACGCACTAAAAAAAAAAAATTAGTTCTTAATTTTTTATAAATTAAATAGTATCATTTTATTCAATGAGTTATATTATATTTTTTCTAATTTTACAATGAATCTATTGGGTAAACTTTCAATTGTTAGAATGAAATCTTATGCCTTAAATTAGCAAATATTTAATAAAATAGTCATATTTACACACATGTAAACAATTTAAAATTTATAAATTAGTTTTTATTCTTTTATAAATTAAATATTATCATTTTATTCAATGATATATATATTTTTTTCTAAATTTTACAATGAGTCTATTGGGTATACTTTCAATTGTTAGAAATGAAATCTTATGTCTTAAATTATCAAATTACTAACAAATAAGTCATATTACACACGTACTAAAAAAAAAAATTAGTTCTTAATTTTTTATAAATTAAATAGTATTTTATTCAATGAGTTATATTATATTTTTTCTAAATTTACAATGAATCTATGGGGAAACTTTCAATTGTTAGAAATGAAATCTTATGCCTTAAATTAGCAATATTTAATAAAATAGTCATATTACACACATGTAAACACATTTAAAATTTATAAATTAGTTTTTATTCTTTTATAAATTGAATATTTCATTTTATTCAATGATTTATATCATATTTTTTCTAAATTTTACAATGAATCTATTGGTTATACTTTCAATTGTTAGAAATGAAATCTTATGCCTTAAATAGCAAATATTTAATAAAATAGTCATATTTACACACATGTAAACAATTTAAAATTTATAAATTAGTTTTTATTCTTTTATAAATTGAATATTATCATTTTATTCAATGATTTCTATCATATTTTTTCTAAATTTACAAGAATGAATCTATTGGGTATACTTTCAATTGTAGAAATGAAATCTATTCTTTTAATTTGCAAATTATTACAGAATAGTCATATTAACACACATATTAAGAACTAAGAAGGTAGAAAGCATATAGTTTTCAAGGGGTTGGATATAGGAATATTGAATAATTACAGTGATAAGCTGGATGAGTGGGTGCATAGTGTCTGTGTGGTCCTCGAACACATATTAACAATAAAAACTAAAAATTAGTTTTTATTCTTTTATAAATTGAATATTATCATTTTATTCAATGATTTATATATTTATTTTTTAAATTTTACAATGAATCTATTGTTTATACTTTCAATTGTTAGAAATGAAATCTTATGCCTTAAATTAGCAAATATTTAATAAAATAGTCATATTTACACACATGTATACAATTTAAAATTTATAAATTAGTTTTTATTTTATAAATTAAATATTATCATTTTATTCAATGATTTATATCATATTTTTTCTAAATTTACACATGAAGCGATTGGGTATACTTTCAATGGTAGAAATGAAATCTTATGTCTTAAATTATCAAATACTAACAATAAGTCATATTTTCACACGAATTAAAAATTAAAGATTAGTTCTTAATTTTTTAAATTAAATAGTATCATTTTATTCAATGATTTATATTATATTTCTTCTAAATTTTAAAATGAATAACGTTTATACTTTCATGTGTTAGAATTGAAATCTTATGTCTTTAATTCGCAAATTATTAACAAAATAGTCATATTACACACGTACTAAAAAAAAAAATTAGTTCTTAATTTTTTAAAAAAATTAATAGTATCATTTTATTCAATGAGATATATTATATTTTTTCTAAATTTAAAAGAATCTAACGTTTATACTTTCATGTGTTAGAAATGAAATCTTATGTCTTTAATTTGCAAATATTAATAAAATAGTCATATTTACACACATGTATACAATTTAAAATTTATAAATTAGTTTTTATTTTTTTATAAATTAAATATTATCATTTTATTCAATGATTATATCATATTTTTTCTAAATTTACAATGAAGCTATTGGGTATACTTCATGTTGTTAGAAATGAAATCTTCTGTCTTTAAGTTGCAAATTATTAACAAAATAGTCATATACACACGTACTAAAAAAAAAATTAGTTCTTAATTTTTTATAAATTAAATAGTATCATTTTATTCATGAGTTATATTATATTTTTTCTAAATTTTACAATGAATCTATTGGGTATACTTTCAATTGTTAGAAACGAAATCTTATGCCTTAATTAGAGCAAATATTAATAAAATAGTCATATTTACACACACATGTAAACAATTTAAAATTTATAAATTAGTTTTTATTCTTTTATAAATTAATATTATCATCATTTATTCATGATTTATATCATATTTTTTCTAAATTTTACAATGAGTCTATTGGGTATACTTTCAATTGTTAGAAATGAAATCTTATGTCTTAAATTATCAAATTACTAACAAATAAGTCATATTTTCACACGTATTAAAAATTAAAGATTAGTTCTTAATTTTTATAAATTAATAGTATCATTTTATTCAATGATTATATTAATTATTTCTAAATTTTAAAATGAATCTAACGTTTATACTTTCATGTGTTAGAATTGAAATCTTATGTCTTTAATTCGCAAATATTAAAAAAAAAGTCATATTACACAGTACTAAAAAAAAAAATTAGTTCTAATTTTTTAAAAAAATTAATAGTATCATTTTATTCAATGAGATATATTATATTTTTTCTAAATTTTACAATGATCTATTGGTATACTTTCAATTGTTAGAAATGAAATCTTATGCCTTAAATTAGCAAATATTTAATAAAATAGTCATATTTACACACATGTAAACAATTTAAAATTTATAAATTAGTTTTTAGTTTTTTTAAATTATAATAAATATCATGTTTATTCTTTATATTTAATCATATTTTTTCTAAATTTTACAATGAATCTATTGGGTATACTTTCATGTTGTTAGAAATGAAATCTTATGTCTTTAATTTGCAAATTATTAACAGAATAGTCATATTAACACACATATTAAGAACTAAGAATGTAGAAAGCATATCGTTTTCAAGGGGTTGGATATAGGCAATATTGAATAATTACAGTGATTAGCTGGATGAGTGGGTGCATAGTGTCTGTGTGGTCCTCGAACACATATTAACAATTAAAAACTAAAAATTAGTTTTTATTCTTTTATAATTGAATATTATCATTTTATTCAATGATTTATATTATATTTTTTCTAAATTTTACAATGAATCTATTGTTTATACTTTCAATTGTTAGAAATGAAATCTTATGCCTTAATTAGCAAATATTTAATAAAATAGTCATATTTACACACATGTATACAATTTAAAATTTATAAATTAGTTTTTATTTTTTTATAAATTAAATATTATCATTTTATTCAATGATTTATATTATTTTTTCTAAATTTTACAATGAATCTATTGGGTATACTTTCATGTGTTAGAAATGACTTCTTATGTCTTTAATTTGCAAATATTTAATAAAATAGTCATATTAACACACATACACAAACTAAAAATTAGATATAATTTTTTTATAGATTGAATATTATCATTTTATTCAATGAGTTATATTATATTTTTTCTAAATTTTACAATGAATCTATTGGGTATACTTTCATGTGTTAGAATTGAAATCTTATGTCTTTAATTCGCAAATTATTAACAAAATAGTCATATTACACACGTACTAAAAAAAAAAAAATAGTTCTTAATTTTTAAAAAAAATAAATAGTATCATTTTATTCAATGAGTTATATTATATTTTTTCTAAATTTTACAATGAATCTATTGGGTATACTTTCAATTGTTAGAAATGAAATCTTATGCCATATTTTAGCAAATATTTAATAAATTAGTCATATTTACACACATACACAAACTAAAAATTAGATGTAATCTTTCTTTTATTTCTAGAAATAATATATATGTTTTTGCAGATCCTCCACATTTATTGAAGTTGGCTTATAATCAGTTACTTGATAAGTGAGTAGTTCATATACTTTATTTTTTATTGTACAAATTAAAAATAATTAAAATATTATATTTTGTAAAGGATATATACTCAGAAATGGACATTTTATTGTGAAAAATATTTTTGAATTATTATTAAACCTAAATACTGGACTAGACTATAAGTTAACATATAAACTTAGTGAAAGGCATCTATAACTGTGCAAGGAACTGGTCGTTTGAATGTAAAATTGGCAGCACAAGTTTTTTCCAATACAGTAGCTAAAGCCATTTCCTTCTGTCGAGAAAGAAATTATATGAACAAATTTAACTGGAAATAAGCATGTATTATTTTTCCACTTACTTGTGTCAATAATTTAATTGTTTACATTTAAATAACAGGCATCACAAGTAGTTTCTTTGTTTAATAACTGGTTTGACCTCTTTAACATCCAACACAAATATGATAATGAAGTACCAAGTTAAGTTTTAAATGAAAATGTTCAAAATAAATTACTTGACAGGATGACAGAGTTCATTAAATCAATAAGAATGCATGGTTAAAGATCATTATTACCTTTTTAAAAAGGTAATAATATACAAACATTTCACATCATTTAAATTAAAAAATGTTTTATTTTATTAAATATTATTAATCAATGCATAAATTATCAATAGGAATAATTATATGCAATACATCTTTGAAAAAATTGTTACTTGATTTAAGAAAACAGTATATATTAGAATACATTTTAACTACAAAATTAAATACAGATGGATTGGAAAATTTGTTTAACTTCTTAAAGTGTATGGCTGGAAGTGCTTGTAACAACATCACTATTTCAGACTTCAAATAGGTACTGGTGATTCTTAAATAAAACAAAATTTAAATTAATGTTATTATTATATGACTAATATGTAATTAATTTGTCAAACATTATAATTTATAGCCTAAATGGTATATATTAGGCAAGTATTCCAATATTATATTTACTGAAAACACTAATACACAATGTAGTATAGAATATAAATTGTTGAGTGAAAATGATTGTTTTACAACCCAAAAATTATTATCATATTTAATGATTCTTCCATTCATGCTAACAACAAATCCAACATTGAATGGAATGTAATTACTATTCCAGAATCTAATTTTTAGCTACTAAAACAATTTGAAGTAATTTTATTAAAACTTTATTTTATCTTTTATAATAGTTAGGTTCTTACTTTAAATTTTTATTACTTTTACATGGCTTAGGTATTATTTTAGATTGATACTGAAAATTGTGAAAAACCAGTATTTGATGATATTGAAGAAGGGTGTGCTTAATACATTGCTGGTTATATTGCAATTCGATATACGTATAAATATCCTCATTTATCTCAAATAAATTGTAATGATACAATAAAACTGGTTAACCTGCATTTTTAAAGGAAATTTGACAATACCATCAGAAAATCTTTTTAAAGCTGTTCTGCAAATAGGAAATAAATTTAAAATACTACATGGTGAAAATCTATCAAAATCCCCATATGCTTTCAAAACATTATTTAAGATCACTAAACCAAAAATTTAAAAACTTAATGTACCCGATGAAGTAATACATTGCCTTATTAGAACACGGACATACATCAGATTAAATAATTTAAATAAACAATTAATCACAAAACAACAAAAGCAATTAGACAAACGGAAAAAAAGGAAACTTACAAATTAATACCTACCTTTACAATCACCATTTATCATACATTAAATAATATTATATAATACATAATATGTAAATAACAATTAATAAAAATTAAAATGAGTAAATATTTATTATAAACTTAGTCTCGTGAATTGTAAATTATAGTATTAAATTTAAAATATTTAAGTCTATTGCAATTTGTATTTTGTACTATTTGTAGAATTGGAAAACTACACGATAGACGAGGTAAGGGGTGGTATGCGTATCACAAAGTTATGATCATACCTATTTATTTAGTCATGAAAAAAAGTTTCATTAGAGTTCAGCTGATTAACTGATAATTCTGTCACAATTTTCATAAAGTTTATATTGATATTTACCTATTTAATCCGATTCGTCGTCAATTATAATTGTTTCAGCAATTTCCTCTTTGATTTTTTGACATGTAATACCTGGAATTCTAACTCCAAGAGACATCAGCTGATTAACTTCAACCATCGCCATTACTCTTTCGTTTTCGTCTGTAAAATGTGTATTATTAATATAAAGTTTTAGATTCTATTAGATTAAGTATATATAACAGTGTCGTAGCCAGGGGGTAGTATTGAGAGTCCATTTTTTTTTTTTTTTGAATTAATGGGGTTGTTAGTTAGGTACATAAGGACATTATCTTTCCTAATTGTTTTATTTAACTTATGACAACAGGTTTAAGCTAAAAGAAACTTTTCTATTTTGAAAAATGCTGTTAATTGAAATCAATTCAATGATAAGGCTGTTTTCGATACTCGTATAGAGTGCGTTTATCGCGTTGACTGTGGCGATCAAAATAATATAAAATTACCAATTAAATGATAGTATGTAGTATTTTTTGATCATAACTGTAATAATATTAAGTTGTGTTGCTACGTTCCTTTTTTTACCCTTAGCTTGGGCACTTCAGTATAAACTTAATTATTATTTATACTTACCTGGTGTTAAGACATCACACAAAACCCGATTCGAATTGTTATCATCAAAAATTGGATCATTGTTTTGATTCAAAACCAATTGTATAAATTTTAGTCCAATAGTAATTGTCATTTTTGTAGGCACTTGTACCGTTTGTACCTATGTATTCGTTATATTACAGATGTAATATAAAATATAAGTAGATATACTGTACAACAATAACACTACAATACGTTTTACGTTAAAAAATAAACAAATTGCAAATGGACTTTGGCTATGGCTTTAAGCAATTATAGTAATATTGAGTAAAGTGATCGAATTTATATTTTAATGTCAAAGACACGGTGTATAGAACGCGACACGAAAACGTGCAGACTGCTGCAGATGGCCACAGGGCACCGTGTGTCGATTTTTCTAAAAACCAGTGGGCCTCAATTTTTAATCTCTATTATAAGTGCGTGCCACTGGCGCAACAGGTACTTTACATTTTTGAACAGTTTGGACACCACCAACGAGAAATGGTCACTGGGCGAGTGGCGGTCATCCGCACGTTTCGTGTCGCGTACTATAGAGAAGAAAATGTGATAAACTGATAACACTCGGCTTGGTCGGGAGAAAAAATGTGGCGTATTTTTAGACGGCAATTTTGTAGTTTAAAATGTTTAAATAATATCCACCGGGAGCACCCTACAAGCTTCGAAGGCCGATTGTTATTAGCCACTATGAAATTATGCATTATATCGTTATGAATAAGTAAATAAATATTGTATTTGAGATGAAAAATACCGGTGTGTTTTTCATTTTTTTATTTTTTTGATGAATTTTATAAAACCGCAAATGCTTTTCAACAAATATCGTGATAACGTATCTTTAATATTTTTATATGATTATCCATAGGTAGAAAAAAACCTAAGAAGAACTTTGAAATTAATTTTTTTTTAAGCTTTTGACCCTGAAAAATTCCATATTTATAAAAATAAAAAACTAAAATAAATAAAAATGTCAAATGTCTGTAAGTCAGCTTTAAAAGAGCCAAAATATTTGTAAATCATACCATGATAATAAATACATAGAAAATACCGAGCTTGAGCTTTATTTATTAATACGGGTGTATTTGTGAAACGAACTTCGTTTTGTTATAGGTGACTTCACATCCAATTATTAGGTATTATTTATTATGCGTACAGCATTAGAAACCAATAGCGAATATTATTATACTTCTATCGTAGTATCGTACTATCGGCAAAGGATTCAGAGCCTTACAGGACGTACCTACCTATATTGTGTAGTTAATTATAATGAGCAATTCAATGGTCGTATCTATAGCCTATAGGTAATGCCTACTGTCTACATAGGTACTGCTGCATATATTTTATATAATATATTGATTTTTTTTTTTATCCAAGTACCTAACCCACATCAACGCGCAAAGATTAATAATTAGCGGTAAGTATTATGCGCGAAAATATATTTTACTCGTACGACATGCAGAAATGCAGAATTATCGTATGAAAATAATTAATACAATAAAATCTATATTGTAACGTAATTTTACGGAGCGATCCGTTTGACGCATTATACGTACAGTATTATTGTCAAACGACGTTCGTCGTCGTTAACGTTTTACGTTGAATTTGATCACTCTGTATGTACTGGAATGTACGTTTTTTCACGTTTTACATTACCTATATAATATGGCCTATGGGTGGTAGGACCTTTATGTACGTGATTTATTTCAAACGAGCACGCATATGCGATACAGGGACACTATATTCTCTTGGTATAGGTAGGTATTCGTTTATTATATATTTATTGTTCAAGTGGCTATAGTTGGGAAACACGTTTTATAAAATAAGTGTTTTTGTGTACCTAATCGACACTATTACACTACGTCGTTAATATTATACGGTATGCAGCTGCCGTGCAGGTACAATCCTTAAATCAGTGGTTATTAACCAGTGCTCTGCGGAACGCGCAGGAGTTCCGTGGACTTAGTGTAAGACGTGTTCCGAGAAAATATTAAAATCATTAAAAAAAATTGTAGGTATTTAATGTTTCTAGTTTCAATCTCTTGACATTTTGACTTTTAAAACAAAATACACAGATATAAGACGTGTTTAATACAACAATAACTGTACAAACTACAGTCACCTGTGTAATATACCGTATAGTGTATAGAATCATTATATAGGTTTTGTTGTTTTGTTCTACTAACATGTTTGCAAATCGTTTTATGCTAAACATTTATCGTTTAATATATTAAAAAATTTAATATATATATACTGTACACTGTTTTATTTTACGACTGTGTTCCGTCATTCGAAAAGGTTGAGAACCACTACCTTATATTATGTACGCGCCACGTCAAATATTCGACCTTGCGTTTATTGTTTTTCGTTTTCCGTTTACGACGTTTGTCGTGCACGCGCACACACTCGCACACGTTTTGTACGTACGCGTTCAAGGATAAAATAACAATCTATATTATCCCTAAAAATGTTGACAGCGCCGTGTTCGGTCTCCGAGCAGGTGCGTTTTATTATATTCGTTATATATATATATATATATATGTGTGTAGGTGTGTGTGTGTGTGCGTGTAAGGTGAATCCAAAATTTGAATGCTGTGTGTCTGCCTCGTATACGAGAGAGGTGCTGGTTTGCGCACAAAACTACCACTCGTTTGGAACAGTGTTGGGCCTTAAACCAGACACATTGCGTTGGAAACTTTTTTTTTCCTGCGGCGTACATAGAATATTTCTCAATAAATAAATATATCACTGCGTCTTAGATTATTACCTCGACTTAAATGAATATTATTTAAGTCCTGGGCATCGACCGGCATAATATTGTGTACACCGTAGAGGGGGGAGGGTTGACTTGTCGCGGACATACCATGCCGATCGCGAGACTTGCGGAAAGCCTTTGGCGATGTAGACGATTCGGCCGGAAGTCAAACGCGTTCGAACAATGATTTTGAAGGGTCAATATTTATGTATATTAATGTTTATTTTTGTGTCATTTAAAATGTATAGTTTCCAGGGACAATCACGGTGAGACACTGTTGTGTATTTTTATGTTATGTCTTATAAGTATAATACCGCCACGGCGACGGCACTATATTTTAGTAAGAAAAAAACTTAAAATATATTTTTTTTAACATTATAGACTAATTAATTAATCATATTTTAGAAATTATTAATGAATACGAATACAACGGCTCTCAATCGTTTATCGTCATCAATTTTAAATAATCAATAGACAATAAGTAAAAATAGCCAAAATTAAAACGAATCACCTTAGCTATATATACCTAGGTTTATTTAGGTACTTAGGTACTATAGTAAAATTCTACTAATTGGTAATTAATTGGTTATATTTTTGTTATTTCCACGTTTGTTTCTAAAAATGTTGCCTTCTTAATTCCTAGACATTTGCGACATTTATGCATTAACAATTTCGTTGTATACGTTATTTTGCGGATAATTTGCGTGATTTTACGGGCTAAATTTCGATTTTTGCGGACGTCGGACAACCGGTTTTTTCACGGTTTACACACTAGGTAATATCGTCTTGGGCGGTAGGACCTGTACGTGTATTTCACACACGCACACATGATACAGAAACACTATTCTCTCGATACTCGTATATATTTTTTTCATGTAACAGGTTTTATAAACAAGTCCTTTTATGTACTCGACACGAACACACGATGTAGTAGTAGGTAAATATTACGGTATGCAGGCACCTATACATTATATACGCGCCACGTCGAATATTCTGTATAGGGGTTCCCAATCATTTTATCATCGAGTACCACCAGACACTTAATAATCAATACGCGTACCCCCTCAATTCTAAAACTAAATTAGGAGTCAAATTTTTTGACATATACCATATGTCTTATGGCTGGAGGTCATTCTGCTACATGGGCGCCCATAAAAAACATTTTAGGGGGGGGGGTCAAAATAAAAAATTTCTCAAATGTAAGGTAATAAAGATAATAATAATATTATTGTAATATTTATTGAGCTACAAGTTTTAAATATTTTTTTGTCCAGGAGGGGGGGCAAGCGCCCCAACTTGCCCCTCCCAATGGGCGCCCATGTTCTGCTAATTTGTACGACACCGAGAATGTTACCACGTCGAGACGGTGATTGTTTATAGCAACCGGTTGAACAAGACAAGGCCGTAACCGGGGAGAGGGTCTAGGGGTCCGAATCCACCCCCCCTCTCGATATTTTTAAAAGTAGAAATATTATTTTATTAATAAATAATTAATTATTATATAAATTAAATATTTTAATGATGACTTATGTTTTCAAATTTTCAATAACGATAATAATCCAATTTGGTAATTTTTAACGTAAAAATGACAAGTGTTCAGTGTCTATTTAATGTTGGATCCTCCTCCTCGAAATTTTTGTTCAGTCACGGCCTTGTAACAAGAAATGCCTATTATATATGTACCGATGTATCTGCATGTAGCATGTAGTGTAGATACTCTTTGATTTTTTTTAACGTTTATTTTTATTATTCATTAATTTCTTAACATTTTTTATTATTTGATATTTATGAAAGTAAAAGAATCTCAATTTTTAGTTAAATCTTTAAGTTAAAATTTCTTTGCGTACCACCTATACGAGCCTTCTTCGTACCACGGTTTGGGAACCCCTACACAGGGTAGATAATCAACCCTATGTTCATTTTTCGGACTCTTCGTTTTCCGTCTACGACGTTTATCACGCACACCCATACTCGACACTCGCACATATTTTTTTATACATACGCGTTCAAGGATAAAATAATATATATTATCCCCAAAAAATGTTTACAACGTTGTGTTCGGTCTCCGAGCAGCAGGTGTGTTTTATTATATTTGTTATATGTGTGTGTGTTATCAATCGTTGTTATTAATAATAAATAAACGACTATTTTCATTATAAATAATTATTTGTTTGTGTTAATAACAATTTTATTAATATTTTAGGCCCACTGCATTCAAATTTATTTACAATGTCATCAAGCAATTCAATTGCCAAGAGTTACCGAGACAGTGAAAGTAGAAATTGAAAGGATTTTTCGATAAAAATTGTATTATTAATAGTAGCGGCGAGGTATACTATCTGAATCCAATTATTCGATAAGCGATAGCGGCAATTTTCAACTAGCACACCCCACTAGTTAGGTAAACATGCTATAAATCTGAAAATAAAACAACAATTAATGTAAATCCCACAGTTAACTATTATTAATTAATAACTACGGTAATTAATACGTAATTAATAATTACGGTTATTAGCTTATACCTTTTTGATTATAACAATCAGTTAGTTGTTTTAAAGAATATTTGCATTTATTTGCTATTAGCTTTTGCGCATTTAACAAAATTTTTCAATTTATTCATCTTCACAGGGTAGTTTGATATATCAAAATATATCAAACTACCACCTTGTCCTAATAATAAATAAATTATCATTATAAATAATATATTATTTATAAATTTTTAAATTATTATAATAATCAGTTAGGTACCTAGATATATCTTAAATCGTGGTTGCGGCACTATTATAGCCGGGTCGATAAAATTATCTAATCGGTATGATTTAAAATTAGATTACTGCTTACCACTGCGAGCAGACCTAATTATTAAGCGGCGTGATAGCGTAATCGGCCCGACCTTCGTACCGATAGAAATAATAGTTTTGAGTGGTTTGACTTACGCGTTTTCAGCAATGGTGTGTTTTGTACAGCAAACTCCAAAACTGTCTTCGTGGAAATAATTTGAAGCGCAAAAACTCGGGAGCGATATTATCAATTTATACACGACAATTATACTATTTTGAATGTTAAATTTCAGTGAACCGACAATTTTACTGTTATTTATAAATAGTAGTCAGGTAACTAGGGAAACATAGTTAAACAATAATAATTATAATTATTAAGTACACATTTATTATATTATGTATACATTTATTTTAAAGAGAAGGGGGATATAGTGTTTAACTACACAGTTAATGTGACTTAGGAATTCTTGTATACATATTATTATTTTTTAATTATGTACTTACTACTATATTTTTTGAATACTTATTTTTTTATTATTATTTTTAGAAAATCATTAATTGCCTCCTCTAGTATTTCACCTATATTTCATTTTTAATATTTTTAATATATTTTTTTTTTGTTTTTATACATAATATTTATACATCGTAACACTAGAATAAATATAAGGACGATTATTGCTTTTCAAATTTTTTAATTACTTATTTTAAGGCATTAATTCATTAATTTCAAAGTGCACTGTACATGACATGTTTTTAGAATACTTTTCACTACTGCGTTACACGAAGGAGAATACCCGAAAATAAACCTAAAATCGATTGAGATTTGAGAGTACAACATTGAAATTTATTTTGCAGTATATTTACATGAGACAAATTGACATAAACTATGAAAACGTAATGGATACCATGCGAACAGCTGACTATTTATACATAGACGGCTTGGTACAACTATGTCATTTGCTGAGTATGTGTATCTAGTATTCTAGTATCTAATAAAAAATAAAATTAAAAAACAACGCTAAATTCCTATGGAAATATTATTGTTATTTAGATTAATAAGTAATAATACATCCCGTATAGGTAATAATAATATGTCATCCGACAGTTACTATTACTTATACGCATTAACGAATGCAGAGTACAAATACATCATCAAAGAATTTATGATAAAAATGAACATTCTAAAACCTACTTTTTTACTACTTATTAAATTTGAATATAAATACTTGTTCTTAAATGTTGTAATACTGTAATATTTATTTTACAGTCAATGCCAATGCGGTTGGTTGAATTATTTTTTGTCAAAAATATTGCTTTTAAAAATGTCATTGTATGTATAAATTATAATAATATAACTACCCAATCTATGTTTTTTAAATAAAAATAACTTAAATCGTTATTAAGTCATTATATTATACAAAATTTTATACTGAAGTAGTTCGCTATTAATGAAAAACATTAAATTAAATTATCAAACTTTTTACCCCACTAATGAAACATTTTTTTTATCGAAATGTAAAAACAAAACTAATCAAATACTTAGGTATAAATAGCTCAAATGAGTTAAACTATGTTTAAAATTATACTATGTATAGTAAAATAAATATTAATTTAAGTATTTGGTAAACATTTCAAGTACCTCTGCGGGTTATTAAGTTTCGTCTAAAAATCAAAATCAATTTTTTCAAAAACAGATTATTTTGTGTAAGGATTCCGTTTTTTTTGGTTATCCAGAGCAGGGGTCGCTAACCTTTTCAAACAAATAAGCTATATTTGAAATTTTAAGTCCCTGGTGATCGAAATCAAGGAGAATTTATATGTACGAGTATAGGAAGAGACTTGTTTGATGAACAAAAAAAAGGTCTAAGCTCTCAAGAATAACTATTTGTTGTTTCTTTTTTTTTTCGTAACAATAATAACAATAATAATAAAAGTAATAATTTATTACGCAATCGACTGGTTGACGATCTTTGATCCAGAGTATTTTGAAAAGTATCGACTATCTAGATCTAATTTGTAAAAACATATTTAAAAATACATATAGTAGGTAGAGTATAAAATAAATTTTTACATTCTACTCAAATTACGCTACAAATCCACTACACATATATATAATATATACCTAATAAGAGATCAAGTATAATGAAAAATATACCATAATAATTATTATTATGGGCAAAGATACAATACTTAATTACATGTTAATATATACCTATACTCGTATATGATGCAGTATTTTTTAAGTTGTACGTTCAAATATACATTACCTAGGTAATATCGGCTATATCTGTGAATTAAGTATGACCGACTGTAAAGTAAATTAATTGTATACATAAATGAACAACCAAAATAATAGTTGTAAGGAAAATAAATAAACGTTTTATTTAAATCGTATGTAATTTTGAGTTATAATAGGTATATGGTACATCGTATTATCGTATCATGTACCGAAAATGAATATAATATACAATATGTGATACGGATAAACAAAAGACGATAGGTACACCATATTTATTACAAATCATTTTCGGCGGTATCGTCCAAAGCGTCTTTGACAAACCCAGGCAGTACAAATGCCATTTTATGAATGTCAGAAGTGTAGTAACGAAGCTTCAAATCCTTTCGCTGTTGGTTATTCATCATGTGCAGCGGATTTGAAAAATCTGTATTCTGCAAGACAAAAAGCAAATAAAACATTGAAATACATCTATATAGTACAAAAACAATATAAAAAATACTAAGTTTAGAATACATTTACGGTTAGTTTAAACATAGTTTAAATAATGTACCTACTGCAGTAATACTATAAATACTAACTACAGTTGATTGTATTACTGAGGTGATTCAAAAAAAAAAAAAAAATATTTTTCTTTTAACTGGGTATTCTAAATTAAATCAAATCAAGAGTTTTACACTTTATTTCAAACTATACGTAGTTGAATAGCCTTCGATTTGTCAAGGAAGTAACAATATTATGCTCATTATCAAACTGAAATTGAATAATTACGGGTATATAACTTACTATTATCTATGAATATTAGGCATACTAAGTGATTACGTGTTTATATTTTATATTATATTTACCTATAGGTAACGTACTAACGTGCATAACTGAAATATCATTATAATTGTGTATACTACATTTTAACTAACCATTAAATAAAAATAAAACAATTTCTGCATTAATGTGGTTTTTAATTCATAGGTATACACTTTTTCATTTAAGTAGGTACACACTTCACACACTCGACAACAGTGTCGCCTTAATAATAATTAAATTAAAACGAATAGAATATTACTCATAAATCTAAATCTGTGCTGACTGTACCTATACATCGACACTTATATCATTATTTTTATTATTGTTACAGACATACTTTGTCAAGACTGCCGAGTACAAAACCGATCTGACCCGCCGGATAAGTGGACACGTAAGACGTGGCGTATGCCGCTTTACCGAATACTTTTTTACAATGGTTGTACATCGACGTCACGTTTTTCAAATGTCCCCAGAAAGTGTCGGCTTGTGAACACACGATGCCGCCGGATCGTAGCGCGCGTTTCATTAGTTCAAAGTAAGACCTCTGGAATAGAGAAACAGCCGGACCTATACGAATAAATAAAAAAATTATGAAAAACTAAACACTTATGACTTATGTGTATAACAAATTGACGATTAGTAGGTACCACATATCAAAATTATGGGCACGATTATAGTTCACCGATATAGCCCTGCAAAACTAAGTTTGACGAATGTTGTGATCATAATATATTCTATAATATAATATATATACATAATAGGTAGGCACCTATAAATATGTATCTATATAATCACAATTAATATTATTTTTAATTAGTATTTGGTTATTGTTGTAAATTATTTAAAAAGTGTAATTTAATTAAATTTAGTTTATTTTTGTAGTTAATTACTCGTTTATTAGAAAAATATAGCATTTTTATTTTATTTTTTTTAAATATTCAATAAAAGTTAAAAAAAAAAAATTGCAATACAACAATAGACCGGTGAAGTATGTGCCACCAATTTTTCGATGGATAAAAACACACCAAGAATAACTTGCATTACAAATCGGTGAAATATTTTATCAAATAAAATTAGTTTAATACGTAAAATCTTATGATATTATCACTTTATGAGTCTAGAAATTTATAAATAAAAGTCGATCCATGCTAGTATAAATTAGTAATTACCGATGGGATCAGAAGAATCGGTTATAATAACGTCGTAGTATTGAATGTGTTCTTCCATGAATTTAAAACCATCAGCTACATGCACATTAACTTTGGAGCTGTCAAATCCTTTAGCCATGAACGGTAAATATTGTTTAGACAATTCTATTACGCGTTCATCGATTTCCACTAGGTCAATTAATTCGACCGCTGCGAATTTGGCTACTTCCCTAGCGACTCCTCCATCACCTCCACCCACGATAAGCACCTGATGATGAAAGTAGGTTAAGGATGATTGAAATATAGGTATGGAAATTGTATACATATTTAACCTATCATAAAAATACCAACCCTCCGTGGTGCCGGGTGAAGTAAGAGTGGCAAAAAGGTAATCATTTCTTGATAAGAATACTCATCAAATTCCGTACACTGAATCATTCCATCAAGTACCAGTACGACGCCGTGCGATTTGCTTTTCACAAATAAAATATTTAAATTATTAAAAGATAAAATTGAGGTAGATATCAATGTTTATATTATATTTATATTACATTACTATCGAAAGAATTTATAAATATAATGACAAAAGATTGTACGTAAAACACTCATTATTTCAAAAACTATTAACGTTTTTAAAAATATTACGTAGAAATAAATTATTGTCTAGTAACGACATAAAATGATGTAAAAGAAATATTTTCAAAAACATTAGTATTTTCTGAAATAATGGGAATATGTTACGTTTCATAGATTACTTCAGTATGTATATACATCATTTAGTTTTTACGATATTTAAATGTTTATAAAGTTATACATAGGTACAAAGTCCAATACTACAATAGTCACTGATATTTGTTTAATTTTCAAACTCAATGATCGACTAAACGTTTAATTCATTGAAATGAATCTAATGTTAATGTGTACTCATTACACTATACTGGTGATTAGATGATTATCAATTTTTTTTAAATGATTTTCTTTATGAAATTTTTTAACATGTAATAATAGTCGTATAAATAATTATATATAATAAATAAATAAAATCATTTGTCATTGAATATGATTGCTAGTAATTAAAATGACTAAAATACATTGATAGTGTTATACTCTTGATTAGGTACATAAAATAAATTGAATAGTTATTTATTAAATTATATTACTTACATAAATATACATATTAAAATGAAGTAATTTTTCAATTTTCAATTTTAATAAGCGTATAAAAACTTACGTTTTCAAAATTAATATTTCCTGATATTCGGATTGTTCCTTGTGCAGGACCTGTTCCACTTCCATAGAAAAACTTCTTCCTGGTAACAGGTCCGTGAGTTCGCTGAACCACCCAGTCTTCAATTTGTCCATAATAAGTACCGTCAACAACGACGACGATGACGACTGAGGGTTTATTAGCTAGCAAGCAATGAACGTCTTGACGATGTGAAGCTAGACAGTAGACTGCAGTATAGTAAATGGTAATATTGTCGTCTTTTCAAAATCGGTAAAGTACGATTGCGCGCGATCTATCTTTTTGTGTATACAATTTCGCATAATGCCAGAATTCACCGTTAGATCAAAACTAACAGCATGCTATTGAAACTGATCAATAAAAATTAGTTAATTCGTATGTCTGTAAGATAGAGACAACTAATGCAAGTATGACATCCTCTTAATATAAATATTATATGGGTTTCCACTTACTTGAAACAAGTTGTGTTAAATAGTGTATCACTTAAAATGTCTATTTATTAGGTACAATATTCAATGAAATCAGCTATTAAGGACCATTATTAACTTTTATACTCCAGCTTATAAAAAAAATATTGAAAATATTTTGTAAGATTTTGTAGTTGGTAATGATCATAAATCAACGGAAATATGTGTAATACTCAGTAATACGTACACGTATATTGTAAATAAACATAATATACTTTATAACTTTATAAATAGTAAAAGATAAATAAATATATTATTAAATATTATAATATAATGTTATAACATGTCTGCTAGAATTTTCCAAAGTTTTTAAATATTGTTTTTGTATAAGTTTTTTTTTTATTGCTTAAGCCTAATGATTTTAGCTTATTTGAGGTATATAATTATTTCCATTTTAGGTTAACTAAATTGATTTTCTGAACAAGTTTTACCATCTTCTTTTGTATAAAATACATTTAATTAAATCTGCTTTGCTTGTAATATTAAAAATCTACATTATATGAATTTTATTTTATTTTATGGTTGTACTCAACTTGATATTTAAAATATGTATTTGTCGTAGACATATTATAGTCAAAGAATTTGATTTTTTTGCGATTTCACTTAAATGACAGGAATTTAACTAAATACCTATTTCAAGTCAGGCAAATAAAAAAAATGAAACATTTTGTATTAGGTATATTAAAGGTTGATAAAAAACCATCTTTCAAATCTAACAGACTATAATATTTTTTATTAGCAAGCGCAGGCCTTATTTCCTCAAGCGTAGGTATTTGATACAATTATCTTATTATATTAGCGTTGATGTCTTTTGGATCTAGACATATTCCCAATGAGCCGTTAGGTTTTTCAATCACTACACGGTTGCTTTGCCATTCACTCGGTTCAGTACAACTTTCTATTAATTCTAATTTAACCATTAAATTTAACTGATCTCTTAATTTATCAAATATTTTAATTGGTACTCTCCTAGGAGGGTTACACACCGGATTTGGGTTATTTTTAAATTTAATTTTAACCATGTCTGGAAACTTTCCAATACCTTCGAAAATATCTTTATTCTCTTGTATGAACTTTTCTTTTTCAACTTGTTTATTTAAAATGTTTATTTCACTAACCTCAGATAATTTATAATTTAATGTCACACAAGCCTCAAAACTCAATAGTGGTAGGCCGTCATAATCAACTATTTCAAATACTCTTTTTATTTTCTTACCCTTATTTATTAATTCAATTAAAGTATTCTCCTTTGAATTTGTAGTATAACCACCAAATGACTTAATTATTACATTGCTTTTATTTAAATTTAGACCATTCAATTTTTGAAATAATTTATAAGACATTACATTTAGTTCAGCACCAGTATCCAACTTAATTTTAGTTTCAATACCATTCATTGTAATATTATCAATCCAAGATTTATTTATTTTTCCATCTGCTAGCTCTGTATTCATGACCTTTACCTCTAAAGCATCTATTAAGAATTCCATTTCTAAATTGTCAACTTGATTTTCTATTTTACTTTTTCCTGATCCTCACTTGCTTTTAAAATGATTCAATAAACCACAATTACTACAACTTTTTTTATATGCAGGGCATTCCCTTACCTTATGTGATTTACCACATCTATTACAATCATTAATATAATTCACATTTTTAATATTTGTATTTGACTTATTTAATTTACCTGATACCTTTTCCATAGACTGATTCGGGTGATTTCTGTTTGTCTTGAATTGTCTTCCTTTTGCGTTTTGACTTTTCTTTTGACCATCTTCGATGTTGTGGACCAATTTTACTTCTTCTTGAACCAACTTTCTGTTGAGTTCCATCTGCTCCATGATTTTGCACTGGTTCACTACCTTCTCCAGGGACATGTCTTCACGGAGTAACCTTGTTTGTAAATCTCGATCCGCCACACCAAGAATAACTTGTGATTTTAATAATTTGTCTTCACACGGACCCAGACCACATGATTTCACCTGCTCTCTCAGATCAGCATAAAATTTGTCAAATTGTTCGCCTTCCAACTGCTTACGGGAGAAGAATTTGTAGAGTTCCATTGTTTCATTTTTTCTCGGAATACAGTATGCTTTCAATGCTTTCAATACTTCGAAGACAGTATTTTCTTTAGGTTTTAACGTATTGTAGATTTTAAGAGCATCGGGTCCCAATAAATTTAGTAAAATGGCTACCTGAGTTTCTTGTCTTTTCTTATGCGATTCAGTCACATCAAAATAAATCTGAACACTCTGCCTGAATGTACGAAAATTTTCAGCCAGATTGCCAGTCATTTGAAGTGAATTCGGCTTGTTGAACTCCATTCTTACGTATCTTCAATTCTTCAATTTATTTATTAAACTTAATAATTTTTTAACTTATTTTCACACATGTGTTACGCACGAGGTTTCACACGTCCATCGATTTTCATCCAAATGAATCTTATTCAGTTTAACGACTGCGCCATGTTTTATTTTATTTCTCGGTTTGTTTTAGTTAAACGTAACACCATTTTGCGTTTTGTAACTTAGTAGTTTATTCAATTAAATCATGTTCAGTATTAAATAATAAATGCACAAGATTACAATACAATTTACAACAACATTACAAAAAAACACACTAAAATTATTTATATGCATGAACAATAAAAATCAGTGAGCACACGCTCAGTAAGTTGACATAACTGCCAACATAACATAATTAATAATAATAATAATAATAATAATAATAATAATAATAATAATAATTATTATTATGACAACTATGTTATCACAATATAATATATAAAAAAACTATATATAATTTATTAATATGTAAAACAAGTAGGTATAATATGTACCTAGTATGTTTAATTTCTTGTCCATCGGTACAATTGTTTTAAAACTTAAATCATATATATAATATATATATATATAATTACTAATTAGATGTGATAGTACGAGTATGAAAAACGAATAAAAAAGTTAAAAAGTTTTTTTTTTTTTTTAAATTATTACTTGTTATTACAAGTTATATTGTTTGGTGCTATTTGTTGGAACATTTAATATTTTTTTTTAAACATAACTTGCAATTCAATATAGATAGGGTTCTCATAAAACCAAGTACCTACATTAATTTTCCAAGGTAAAAACCAATGGAACTTTTATTTTTATTAATAAGAATACATTATAGTACTCACTACTCGTACTACAGAGTACAGGGTATATTATAATAATCTTGTACTATCGTCTACGTCTATCATACCTAATTAGCAATTACCTATACATATTTATATTTTAAGTTTTAAAACAATAGTAACGATGTATACGAAATTAAATATATTTTATATACCAGTATAATTTACATATTAATAAATAATACATAGTTTTTTTTTTTTTTGTATAAAATAGCAATAAATAATTAGTAGAAAATATAGCTAAATTATAAAAATAATATAAAATGTTTCGTTTTTATTATTTGTAAGAATTGAAGTAGGCATTTAGTTAAATTTAGTTAAATGACTAATTTGACTATATGCCTGCGCCCTACGACATATTCAATATTATTATCATATTTTACAGATATCATAAAAAATTACCATTTATGAGTCTATTGTACAAATTACTAACTAAATTCTCCACATACTAAAAAGAGAAAAAAAATATATTAGAAATTATAACAAATACACTTTTCAATGGAAAGTTTTAAAATATAATTGGCAATTTATTATTTAATCAATTTCAGTTTAAATTTAAAAGTATTTCCACACTAAACATTTTGTGCTTATCTTAGATACTAATTTAATATTATACATTATAATATAATTAAACATTAATTAAAAATACATTAAAAATAATTGAATTATAAAAAAAAGTTTTTTAATATAATTTACATAGTACATATTTAATTATTTATACCAGCACAAATTTGTTCTGGTGGGTTCTTGTAGGTTTAACTAAATGTTTGAACTATTCAATAAAAGCTATTTAATAGTTACAAGTTAAAAATAATTAATGTTATACTTATACAGTGGAAATTTATTAATGGTACATATAGGACGGACAACATAGATTGCTTGTATTAACCAATAGATTATACAAAACGATGCATAAAAAATATAAGAAATTCAGTAGGATTTTAAATTTTGTATGTATTATACAGTCTAATGAGTAAGAACCTTAATAGCTATTAGCTACCATAATGTACTGTACAGGATTTAAAATCAATAATAAACTAAATATATGAATATTAATCATCTAATTGCATAACAAATAAAACATCTCTTGGCTTAAATTTTTCTTGACTTTTATTATTATTACTAGCAACAGAAATACTTGCTTTATTTTCGTTAATATTGGCCTTCGAGGTTGTAATATTTGGAAGGTTAAAATTATTCAACATACCAGTAGACGATGACTCGATTGATGATGATAGTCCAGGTTTTTCATTTAACATATTAATTGAATTGGTTAGAGCTGTTAAATTATTCTCAACAAAGTCACTTTCAGTAGAAATTTTATAATTTGTTATTGTTGAATGTTGGATTTATAATTGCATTATAATTTTCACAAAATTCTTTTCCTGAGTTGTATTTTAAACGTTTTAGTTTTAGATGATTCTCTTCATCATCAGAATTGTTATTATTATAAGGGTTTTCTTCAACCCATATACCATCTTCAAAAAAAAAAATTTTTTCACATTTTTCGCTTAAAATTGAACTTTGAATTATATTTAAAAAATATCCATCAATTTCAATGTTTTCAAATCTTACTTTGCCCCTACATATTGGACATTTCCATGTTTGCGTATTTTCATTCATCTTTAAGAATTCCATTGCATCAAAACACTGTATATGTATACATTCTACTCCTCGAGCAGGTAATGTCATTCTGGTTTTAGTTAATGGATCTTTTATAGTAACAACCACCATGGAGTCTACAATAATATCAGCTTTTTTGTCCATCAAATTCTTGATAAACTCTTTAGAGGTTTCAATGGTACGAAAAGGTCTTTTTCTAAGTTTTTCAATTTGTTCTTCACAAGTTAATTTTTCGGCCAAAAAAACACCAACTATATAAGTGTCTGGATCTGAACATGTAACTGTTAATTTGTTCTCTGCACGGCAATTAAACTTTATATATTTATTTAAATTTATAGGGACACTGATTCGCCTTTGTCTTTCATTGGCTTTTATTTTCGACAAAGTATAATGAGGTAACACACATTCCTTATTATTTAAGACAACTTTAAGATCGCAAGGTAAATATACTTCATCATGTAATGTAACAGGCTCTATTCTTAAAATTATTTGAATTTTATGTTCTTTTTTATTAAAATCGTACGAATCACCAATATATTTTTTAGGATAATGATATACAAAATTGACATTTAATACATTGACTATAAGATCACTTTTACCCTTGTGGCAAAATGGTTCTATTAATGTCTTTTTAATTTCATAGAATGGTAAGCTACGAGGATAATCTATTTCTCTTTTATCTTGAAAAGATGTACTAACTTTGCTGTGTGACAGAAGTTGATGATGAGGAAAATTATTACGTGACTGTACATTCGGCGACTGCAGTAGTGGTTCTTGAATTTTTGCTTGTTTATATACTTGAATAATTGTTTGTTCCAAAGTTTGTGAACTTGTTACACGAAAAGATAACGAGTCCATAATACGACGACGTAAATCGTCTTGGCTACCCCATACATCGTGATCAATACTCATTAAGATCCTATGCAGTTCTTTTAATTGTAGTCTAGAAACCATCTGACGGATATAGTCCTAAAACCAATAAATAATAAAAAATTATAATTCAATAAATAACTAAATATAAAATTAAATTAATAATTGATATTTTTGTAATGTACTAATTATTACTTATTCATATACATAGATACATTATCTATTATTATTATTTATTTTATTTTATTCTCTAATATCTTTAAATACATTGTATACAGTATACTGATTTGTAATATATGCTACTTAATATTGGCAACTATTTTGCTGAATGGAAATTCCCTAACAGCCTTTTACCCTTATATATGTATTTTTTAAATGCTTTTGAAAACTTGTTTTTATTAATATAAAGATAAATAACTTAAAGCAAATGTCATTGGTCTAAAATCTATCAATAAACAATATTCCACACACATAAAATGAAAATGTTACTGAAATTATCCAAGCTAAGGCAAACTTTCTAATAGTCACTTAAAAATTGATAGTATTCAGATTGCATACCGCACTGAATCAAATGATACTAATTACTAAGAATAGTAAACTTATTGTAGTTTTTAAAAATATGAAAGAATTTGTTTTGATTGAATTCAAAATACTTCATAAAAATACACAACCTTAAAGCAAATTAGAATAACCATGTTTTTCCATATACTTTTGAATGTATAAATCACAAATTTACTTCTACCAACAGTATTTTGTTTAAAATTTCAAAAAAAGTGATCTAAGAAAGTAAATGGAAACATGTGTGGTCACATTCAAATGGTAAATATGTCGCATCCACTTACTGAAATGGACATCCACTCCATGAAATGTATCTATTTAGTGAAAATGTTTAACTCATTATTAAATACATTTGACGTTTGCATTTTTTACATCATACTATTCATCAACACACCAAAGTGATACCTCCACCTACATTATTAGCATCACGTCTATCATTTTTTTATTTTATAATGTAATGTATAAGTAGGTATGCTCATTTTGTTTAGTCTATATAATCTATATATATCTATAGATAAGATTATAAAGAGGAAAGATTTGATTGTTTGTATTTAATAAAATCCAAAACTACTGAACCGATTTAAATGAAATTTGATACATAGGTAGTTTAGATACTGAGAAAGTACATAGACTACTTTAAAAAGTGATAAGCCCAACCCCGGGAGGTGCTCAAACAGACATTTTGAAATTTACGATGGAAATTTTAGGTATTTGATATTTTAGTTTGGTTGCTATTAGTTACAATAATAATAAGCGAATATTTTTCCTATTTTTTTTTCATCATTTTAAAATACCAATGCTATATATATATATAAATGGAGCCAAAAATGTATAAAAATTCATCAATTGAGAACAGCTGAACCGATTTCGCTAATTCTTTTTTTGTTGTATTCGTAATTATCTAGGCAAGATTCTTATGTAAGAAATAGTTAATAAAGTTGCACGGAAAATTAAAAAAAAAATCAAAAAAATACCGATGATTACTACCATGGTGACAATTGTTTATTATTATTATTTATTTTACCCGTTTTTGTAACATTTTTTATAATGATTCTCTCTTATTGGTGGCTTAACATGATAATATACTGCTCGCATTATCATAAGAGAGTCTCACGGGCAACGCCAAACAGAATGACTATAATATTATTACTTGACTAATTCACTGACTGATTAATGTAGAGCCTGAAAAATGATAGATTAATGCTTGCAATTTACACGGTACATTCGTAAAATCATACCACAAATTTAGAGTGCAATAAGAAAGCATTTTAAAGTGGTGCTTGCACAAGTTTTTTGAGAATCAAAATGGTCAATGAAAATGTCTAATATTTGAACACCGTTAAACCGAATATCAAATAACAAACTAATCAAAATTCGAATCATATTATAAAATTGGAATTTTTAACGGGCAACAAAGTGCACGGGGTCGGCTAGTAAGTAATAAAAATAATATGTTAAAGGAAATACTTACAGGAGTGTAATCACGCTCAAGCTCATCCTCCATGGCTTTAGATTCAACGATGGCCGACGGTCTATAATACAAATGATAAACGTTCAATAAATAACGTATTGTAATTGATTTAAACCATCACTAGGTTTACTAATTGTCAATGCACAACTTACTACAATACAGATGGTATGCAATTATCATATAGTAAAAGTTAGATTAGGTGGTGGACAAACGCGATTGGAACAGCAGCCAAACAGCGACAGCGCTGTAAAATAGAATATTATAACAAATTATAACACACCAAAAACATTCGAAGTTTCAGATTACTTACCATTCAAAGTGTTGTAGAGTACTGTCAGTAGTCACTAGTCAGTGAATGCCGAATGATGGAATATGGCGTATGGAATCGATAAAAACAAGAAAGCCGTATAATACAAAACACAGACAACAAACTAAGATACAATTGACTGATAGTGTGCCAAGCCATCGAGACGCTCAACACACGTGGTTAAATGGTTTTGGATGGGCGTATGCAAGGAGATTATAAATGAGTGTCGAAGCGCTACCTACATATCAATGAATAATAATATGATATGAGTAGCGATCGAAACATGATTGCTGATTTTCCCTCCGCACAAGCATACATCGGACCCGACGACCGTCGCCTCACTCACCATTTAGCTGTCAGTCTATTCTTCCAAGGCCGTCAATGGCATTTTAGGAATGCGAAAACTGATGATCGATATAGCGATATATCGATTTTGACAATATCGATAATTGCTGATATTCCCCCCCCCCCCCCAAAAAAAAACAACGATATATCGATATATATATTTTTTCCACAAATGTAATATTACTAGATAACCATGCTGGCCGCCGGGATAGCTTGGGAAAGCTCAGCATTCAAATAATCTATGGCTGTATAAAGTACCATATATACTACAGCCGTGCTATAATCTACACTATACTATATAGAATAATAGATGATGAATTACATTTAAATTATACATATTTAAATGTTGTCAACTACATTTGACATTTATTTGAAATAAATAATAATTAACAATAATATTATATTCATCATAGTATAATTCATTGTTTAAAAAAGTTTAAAGTAACATGTTTAACAAAAATGTTTTAAATCTAATGACTGTAAAAAAAGTAATTTGCTTACTTCCAGTTAGTCTGTTTCTTGTCTGACTAATTGTCGCTCCAGATTCACTAAATAGTCTCTCTGAGGGTACTGATGTTCCAGGTATTATTAAAAATTTCTGTGCAAGTTTATATAGTTTTAGTACTTTCCCACTCATCTAAAAGATTTTCGTTCAATCCAATAACACTTTGATGTAAATAACTCTTAAGTTCTTCTCTCGATGTTGTCATATTAGTCCTTTTGTTTTTGTGTTCTTGTTCAAGTATTCTATGCGAGCCCCACAAGTCATAATTTTTACTTTCTCTGACTGCTATATCTGTTTCGGTCGAACATATTATTTGATCATCAAAATTGGTGTCTTTATCCATCATTTGTACTAATTTATCTTGAGATTTTGAATTAGCTAGAGGACTTTTGAAATGCATATATTTAAATTTAGGATCTAGAATAGTGCATATTGATTGTATAGTTGATTGATCTAACGATTAAAATCTGTAGTCCAACTCTTCGATTATTTTCAATTTTCAACCTTTAGCAATGGCAAAAGTAGTGTCTTGTTTAACAATTTCATTTCTTGTACAGAATATTATAGGCATTACCTTACTTGACATAAAAAACTTTTCTGTGGACAACTCTCTTATTAATTGCTCAATAGGTCTCAATAAAGAACAGATATCTTCAATACATCTAAGTTCTGAACTTGTAACCATGTCTGGTATATCTCTAGTTTTACCACTTTCAGTTAAGAGAACTTGTGAAAAATGACTAGCTAGCAGAATAAATCTCTCTATCATACAAAATGAACTATTCTATCTGCTTCTGACATCAAGTACAATTTGAGAAATTGCCCATCTTTTTTACCTGAAAATAATTACCTAAATGTTATAAGATATATTTTTTTTATAAGTCAAACTGTACTAATAGTTACCTTCAACTCTTTGACTATTTCTTAGTGAATCACAGGCCTTAGTGCTCTTTTTAAAATATTTTACTATCTCACGAACTTTAAATAGTAATATTGGTACTCCACCACTTTTAAAACCTGTCTTGCTAATCTCTTGTGTTTTGTCAATAGCTTTTTCAACTACAAGATTTATGATGTGGGCAACACATGGTATATGTTTTTTTGCACCAAATTCATCAACCATAGCTTCTTTTTTCATATTCGCACCACTGTCTGTAACTACAGCTACGACTTTTTCAGCTTCTAATCCCCAACTTTGTAACGTTTCAATCAAAGTATGCCCAATATAATACCGTATTTAGACATTTAGTTAATTGTTTTTATTTACTGTCGACTACGCGGCTGTAGATTAAAATAGTCATTATAAATTAAGTGTCAACCACAGAATAATGTAAACAATATAATAATGATAATAATAGTAATAATAATAATTATTACTCGGTAAAACATTGACTATCGACGCCAGATATCCGCTTGACCCGTTTGTTTTCAACCGTAACAATGATGTCATAAATCAGTGGGGTATACAGGTTTTTATTTCGGAAAGGGCTATATATTTGGATTTCTTTGGAGAAATTCTGTCATTTCATGTCAAAAATAACAATTTTTAATAAATGTATTTTTCATTTTGGAAGGGGCCCGGGCTCCCTCGGTCCACCCATAAATACGCCAGTGTCACAAATATTAATATCATAAATGATAATAATTTTTTTTTTTTGTTATAATTATTTTTTACGTCAAAAATGTTTGAGAATCACTGCTGTATATTCTAATACATCTTATATTCTTACTAATAATTAATAGTTAAAAATGGAGCATACGTAAACTGCATCGAAATAACCTATTTTTTTTTTTTTGTAAGCTGCACCCGAAATTTTATCTTTGTTAAAAAGGTTTAATGTTAACTACTCCCGAATTTTATCTATGTGAAAAAGGTGTAATGTAAACTGCTTTCGACTTATTAACTTATGTACTTTTGAATTATAAGAGTATCTATGAGCTCAAGCATCAACAGAACCAACTTTAACCTGTAACCACTAATGCATGCTAGTCTTTTTATTCTCATTTTTGTTCTAGCTTTTACATAACTCATCCAAATCTTTCCATGTTCATAGGAAAGTTAAAAAAAAAAATCAAATAAAAACATATATCAAACTAAATAGTATAAATGAAACCTTTTTAATATTTGTCAATACCTACTACTTTTGTAGTATAAACTTCTAAATACAATGATTTTTTTCACTTGCATTTGTAATATTTTTTAATAATTATCTTGCTAATTTATTTTTACCTTCTTTCATTACTGTCTACTGATTAATTAATAAACAAACAATGTAATTTTTAATTTTTAATTTAGCAACACAAGTTTTTTGTAGAATCAGAACTTCTACATAATTAAAATCGCACCAGCCAAAGTCTTACAATCTTGTCACAGCCGACAGCCGAAGTATGCTTCTACACGAAAAGTAACGGAAACTTCTTTCTATTTAATATGCTGACATATACCTGTAAGTACAAGAATGGGATTACGCAATGTTCGCCCTTATTACCGCACACACACTAATGTTCATTTACACACGCACCAATCGATTTACCTGCCACAGAATTTGCCTAATTTTTACTCCATAGAAAACGATTGACTGACCTAGCCTCTCCTAATTATTTCTAACTAACAATTTTCCTGCAAAATGTGTACAACTCGATAGAGATGGTATATAATAATGTTAGTAGGTACATAAAACTATTTCATTTGAATTAATTATTTAATAAATTATATGTTGAAAATAATTTTTAATTTTCTTAGATGAATTTAAATGGTGGCGGGGTAGGACGTAACCACAACCCCCTACGAGTTTGCTTAATAAAATTAGCAGCCATCTATCCCAAATTTAAAACATGATTTTCATTTATACTTAATTGTATACGTAGACGTTAATAAAAACCTTTCTTGACTAGCATAAATTAAATGTCAAAGTAATCACTGTTCAGAAATACATAGTTCTAAGTCTTGAAATAATATAGGTGCAAATGAATTTTTATTTGCTTATATTACATTAATGTGGGCTTCATAAGTTTAAATATAATGAGTAATTACGATAAACGATAAGGGTGATATTAAGATTAATTAATTGAAATATTTCTAATATGTAGTGGGTACCTATATAATTAAACGTAGTTTAATAAACACACGTACGCACGAGTTGGGGGTGGGGTGTATCAACATATATTTATATACATACATACGTTAATATGTTTATTTTTGAGAATTTTTAAGTTTCAGCAAGAAAAACTTATAAAGAATATTGTACTGAATTTTCAAACTTTTGTTATAAATATTTAAAGTTTTATGAATTTCGTATTGCTTACCTAAACATTGGGGATCCAATGTAGAATCTTCATCATGATTATAAATCGAAATAGTTTACAAAATATTTTTTTTTCAATTATTTTGTCCTCGGTTCTTTTACACTTATTAATAATACTTTAAGTATAATGTTAAAATATCATAATTATTAACTAATTAATAGCTTTTTACCATTTTGACTGTACATAAATTTCGTAGCAATTATTGGTTAAACAACATTTTATCACTGTCTCTAATGTACCTACGGTTAATGATTTTACGAGTGATTAAATTTACAGAACACGATGACACTTGGTTTACAGATTTAATTTGAAACTGACTTGAAAATACTTAGTTTATAGTTAAAATTAATATTTGAATTGAATATTTGTATGTAGGTTCCTTTTTTTTTAACCGGGACGAAATTGCTATAAAAAAAGGGTCTCAGGACGAAACTCGGATGCAGCCTAAAATATAGGACACTGATGACTGACCCATATTTATTTACTAGGTAATTAAAATATTGTTGATTGATGTAATATTACCGATAATAATAATTATAAAATCATAATATACCAGAAAAAATATTATGTACCTAAATATTTGACTATTTTTCCTTATTTTTATTGGAAATATTATATATATTTTTTGTTATTTTACTATTTTAGAGTATATTTGTGTTTTTTTTAGAATAATCTACCTACTTGCATATTTACTACATTTTTAATATCCCTAGTAATGAATTACATTAACATAGGTTAGGTTGAGACGTTATAAGACTCCACCCTATGAGTATGGAATGGTGAATTAAAAATATATAGTGGGTCTTTAATATTATTTTATTTATTACCTAATTATTAATTATTTTATTCTATTTTATTTACTATTATTCTAAGTTCTAACCTAGTATATACAAAGGTAATGTTTAGACATCAAATCAAATGTTATTTATACCATAACTTGATAAATAACAACACTCATAAAAATTAAAATAATTACACAAAAAGATTTGATGAACATAATATATTATATTATATTATAATATATTACATAATATATAATATCTTTATTGTTTATATTTAGTATTTATAGTTTATAGGCAATGGTTATGATATCATAACCCTTCAAAAAAAAAACCACCAATTATAGTCTGCAGAAGTGTTAAAAATTCATTTTACAATTCACAAATTTAAAGTAGTTAATGTTGGTACTGGATACATTTAAATTTTAGTTTTTTTTGTTTCATAAAAACAAAAAGTTTACAGTTTTTTACAGTTTTTAAAAAGTACAATTTCACAACACTGAATGAATCATAAATGCATTATTATAAATTGATTGTAAAAATGTATATTGTATATTATTTTATGAACTTATAAAATAACCGCTGGATATTTGTATTAAACCATTCATTCATTTCAAATCGAAAGTTGTAGCGATATATAGTTACAGAGTATAGACTTCAGTATATTATCTATCTATATATATATACATATCGAGAATTTATTTTATTATTTATGCGTTTACAATAATATGAAAATTATGCTTAACCATACTTCATCTTGTTCTTCTACACACCATATACTTATCATGTGCCATGCACCATGTAGGTAGGTGATGTTACTGCAACAACTGTTTTAGTTTTATACTCTTTTCGGTGAAATGATTGACTCTAATTGAATCTAAAAATACACGATATATTAAATTATTTTTATTAAATTTGATGTCAAAACCGTCTTATTGTAAAACAGGGTGAATCGGTGCATAGTATAAATAAGTAATTACCTACATAAAATCAATTTACATATTTAAAAATGTCAATGTAATAGTGAAATTCAAATACGCACAACTGTAAAAGTAAGCTTAATGTCTGCACGAATAATGTTTTAAAATTATAACAAAATAATTAACATTGTTATAAATTGTTAAAATAAGTAATTTCGCTCAAATTTGAACTTAAAATGTCTATACACATTACCTAATTGCTTTTATAATATATATATATTTATATTTTTTAAATGTTATGGTTTCAGTGTGTACTACTTATGACGAATCATATATTAGGTATTTAGGTATATTATATTTTTAAAATTTAGATATTAAACAAATATATATATAGGTTGAAAAACTTTTATAGAACTACATGTTGAATTACCAAATTAACTATATGTAAAAAATAAACATTTTTTATGAACTTCCGACTAAAAAATAATTTGTACATTTTTGAAATTTTGATTGTTATTTTTATGTGCGATACCTCTTGGACTATGCGTTTACTGCAGTAGGTAATGATTTTGGTACTGGGTCGTGCGGTTTATGTGTACAGTAGATGTACAGTAAATAATAAAAACCGCCGTATTTCAACGTGCAAGGTTGTTTTTAGAAAAATAATATGTGATATGATATTATTTAAAAATATATTTTAACATTGAATGATTGAAATACCTACATAATAGTATAATGTAGTCCATACTTGGAATACTTCACAATTATAATATAATATTATATTACATTAATATTGGTAGTATTATACTATATAATTATGCTTGTAATATAGGTACAATTTATAAAGGTATATACCTAGTCATTTTTTTCAAATTCACAATACGTGTAATTTATACATTTTGTTTAAAATAAGGATGTAATACCTATATTCCGTACAAAAATTATTTATGTATCTGCACGGGTGTGCTACGTGCTACCACGTTAGTGTAGATTATAATATATTGTGAGGATTGTCTCTATGGCCTGTCAGGGAAAACGAATTGCTAACTTACCTCTAAATAGCTCTCAGAACAGAGTTATCTTTAATTATTACATTTAAATTGTCCTGTATAAATTATATTACTATTTTATATTAGCTGTTACTTTAATTAATTGATTGGATTTTCTCAAAGATGCTATCTCTTCGGCTTGGCGTTTGATCGCTGCATCGCGCTGTTCGGCCGCGTCTCGTTCAAGTTTCTCTGTCATCAAATTAATTTCGGCCAGCTCGATCTCTAAATTTTCGTTTTCAGTAATCAGCTTTTTCGCTTTTATCGATAAATCGGATTTTTTGTGTTCCCGCTAAAGACAAAAACTAAATAAGTTGTCAAACTTGAGAAACTTATTTAAGTAATTATTTGAATTATCTGCATTCCCTATACTTTGATGACATTATACTCGTATCATACCCTTACGAGCATAACCTTCATACACTATGTTCACGCCTAAGGCAACTAAATAGGCAAACATTGAATAGCATTTCGATAATTTCCTCATTATGTGATTTAACAAGCTTAGTTCACTACTTTTAGCTATAATTTAATTTAACCATTTAAGTTAGTAGTTGTTGTATGACCTACAAAACCATTTAAATATTATAATATGTTAAATTGTGAAACTCTGATAATATTTGTTTACTATCATGGTTTTAATTTTAATTTTGATCAAAAAGATATGATGAATAATTGCAATTAATCATCGGGTTTTAAGTAGAACTTTACGACATTCTTCATACGCGCATAATATTATATTAATATGTATGTATAAAATGTAATTTAAAGTCATTATTTAAGATTTAACTAACTATTTATGATGTTTATTTAAGCTGCTTACACTTATAAACATATAAAATGTTTGGGTAGTAGAATTTCTTAATAGATAAGGTGGACTATTTTCAATAATAAATACACTTTGTGGCTCATGCAGAACATGTTCATTTCATGATATTTTACTTATTATAAACGTAAAATATAATATTAAGATACTTGCCCTTAATAACTTTCGAATTCCATTAGCTAATACGCTTTCGTACAGTTCTTTATAGGCATCAATGGTCATCTGAATTTCGTTCCGAATCTGAATCAACATGTGACCCCGTTCTGTACAATTTAACGTTACTTGTCTAATGACTTCATCTGTATAAACATGAATTCGATGAGCATTTATCAGTTATATGAAATAAAAGCCTACACATTTTGGAAATCATATGTTTAACTTGTACAGCGTTAGTCATTTTTTAACATGAATTAAATATTTTAAATTATTTTTCACCTAAAAAATTTCAAAATTAACGATGGGTATAAATGTTAAATCTCAACTAAAAAAGTTTTTATATACAATTTTATATCCACAATGTACGGTCAGAAAGAACCATATATGTATATAATTATGGTCGTTCTGAAATCCATATTTCACGTACCTATAAGTAGAATGCATATAAATACATATGGCAAACTTTAACACTAGAAATACACTGATTTAGAAAACATGAAATGGAGAGGGGGGCTTGCTTATATTATAAAAAGACAAAATATACAATTTTAGTAAATACATACGTATGCATATTAATTATATATAATATATAACGCGTTCAAAAGTGGGCTAAAGGCCTTAAGCCAGAATTCATATTGGCTAACACTGGCGATATAAGAGAGGTACATGACCTCTAATACATAAATATGTGTATCTCGTCCTCTGACTCTTTTGTTAAAACCAAATGATTTATTTGTTCAGACACCTACCTAAAGATTATTCATTTTTTTTCTAGTAGATTTTATTTAATATTTTTCGTAACTCAAATATTCTTACATTTAACATTTAAACAATTATACATACTATTTATTAATAGGTATAGACATATATTTTGATGATTGATAGTTTTGAATTATGATAGGTAATTGACAACTGATACTGAAATACAATTATACTAGACGTTTAGCTGATTGTTATTGATCATAATGGTTAAAATAAGCTTAAGATAAAAAGTCGTGAGGAAAATTGAAGCACAGCTCAAACAAATGGATAACAATTTCAAAATCATTAAGTGGCAAAAAAAAATTATAATACAATAGATTAAAAGTTGTAACTATTACCGATATGGCGATATCGAGTATTAAAAATCCCTTTCGATTTTTTCCCTGTAATAAAATGACCAATAGTAATTAGATAAGTAGTTATTAGCTTAAAATATGTTTGAAAAAGCTATTTTTTATTTAATAAAGATATCAAAAAGTTTAATAAAATAGATTAAACTATGTTACTATTGGTACCAAATCACTTAAGTACAATTTATTTTTGTAATACAAACTACAATATTCAATAATGATCTTCTATATACAATATTTTGGAGTTTTTTTTTATAACATTAATTTTTTTCGGTATTATAAAATAAATAAAATATCAACTGAGGGTACATTGTGTTCTACTATACCGTATTCAGATTATTCAGAACCATCGAACGTTGGAAATGTTAGGATATTATTTTTACTTTTTGAATTTTCGATCGATCTCACCTTCTACTGAGTACCTATCTAGCCACTCAATATGCAAGTTCAGCCCCATATTACGCACCACAAAAACTTAGAAATGGTACTTATATAATAATAGATAATGTTATACTTTACTTATAAATTATTATACTAACTTAAAACTAAACGGAGACTCTATTTATACTTTAATTTTTTTTTTTTTAATTTGAATTAATTGAAGTAAAAAAATAATTATTTCAATAATACGTTAAATACCTAATTATAATTAAATAAACTGTTCGTATCATTTGTTATACCCAACCAGTGTATTAATGTATCAAAAAAAAAATTAAATTAAGTCTATACATGTAAATGATATAAGTATCACAAATATTTCAAACTTACCGAAACATTGGCCGTATAATTCCTGCTTAATCGGGCAAATCCCAACTTCTTTAGCATTATATTGTCTCAAATATGTATCGAACTTCTCACTGAGTTTTTTCACATTTAATTCGGTAGCTGGTTTATTGGATATACATTGACGAAACGTTTTACCGTCCTTTTCCCATTCTCTAGGCGGTAATATGCTATTCAAAACGTCATCACAACTCTGTCGTTCGCATTCTTCGCCATCATCACCCGATTCCATTGAATGAGCATAATTCTTAACAGAACTTTTTTCCTAATAAAGTTATTTAATTTTTTTCATCTATATTGACCTTACAAAATAAATTTGAGTACCAGTTCTATAGAAAAAATATCTAGTAAACGGAAAAACAGACAGGAAAGAATACATATAATATTATAACATTATTTTATGCATTTAAAAAAGTTGTGTACCTATTCTTTTAGATTTTGAATAGAGGAATGCATTTATTGATTTTACAATGATATGTGTATTATTGTCTGTAATTCTGTATACACGATAACTTCTATCGAAATAATGTTTTAATTTAAAACTTCAGGGATGGTTTCCGGTAGCAAATTGAATATCCTTAAAACATTATAAAGATAAAAATTAACAAGTTTTCAGCAGTCTTCAAAAGAGTGGAGAAAAACCACAAATAATCTAACTCAAAACGAATCACTGTAAATACTTGAAATTTTTACTAAATATATTTAACATTATCTTTATCTAAGATTAGATTTTCAAAATATTCTAGCTTTTTGAGCTATTTATAGACAACTATTATATTTATATGTGTTTGAATAATAAGTAAATCAAAAACGTCTGAGTATTGGAAGGTTCTAAAATAATATTAAAATTATTTACGGTCTTGAGAAAAATATTTAACGGTACCTAAGACTAATTTAAAAAGAATAGTATTTACCTGTTTAGTTTGGTTATTATTAGCTATCAATATCGGTTTTTCATATTGTACCAAATTAACTTTGGATTGAAGTAATAATACATTTTCATCAACACTCATTTCAATACCTTCAACTACTAGGGAATTAATAATCTATCCTTGCCTAGTACCTATAATTGCAAAGAATAAAATATTATTTTATTTTTTAAACAAAAATGTTGATTTTTCTTATAAATTATATAAATATTATGTGAAAAAAATAAACGTTATGTCTATGTAATTTGCAATAAACAAGGAAATTGGTTTAAAATATAACATGCATAATGTCATAGAAACTATTGACTATAGAATAATAAATTCTATAATCAATAATAAAAATACATAGTAGCTATATCAATCATACCTACATTATTAGGTACATAATTATTAAATTATTAAATCACAGAATATCGATTTATCCTAAGGACTGAGTGTTTGGTTTGGGTACCATATTAATTAAGTGTTGTACCTATTAAATATAATAGGTTTTATTGGACAATTGTTATTTGATATAATGGTATCCCATATTGTTGTAATATTTGTATCACTTAAGTACCTAAAGTGAATATTCATAATACCGTATCTGTAATCATAGGCGCTCGGAAGGGAGGCAAGCTGGGGCATTTGCCCCCTCTGGCTTTTCAAAAATATGTTTTAAATTGAATTTTTAAAGATAAATTACTATTTATTATATAACAAATCCTAACATTGCCCCCTCCTAGAAAAATGTCTGCGGGCGCCTATGTCTGTAATTTCATCATTACCATTTGTATAATTTTGTCGCGGCTTATCATTATCCCGTCGATTTAACATTAATAGCTTCGCTAGCACCTTATTGTAATATTCACATGATATTCAAGATAACTTTTTATATAATATTTTACACAACAAGAGTTTACTTTTGCAGTTTTACCTACCTCTATTTAACGACACTAACAATGAAATTTGTACATTCAATAACAAACAGTAATATTCTAGATAATATTTGATCTTTTTTTTTAATAGTTATAGGTATTAGAATTATTAAAAATTATTTTTTTTATGATTACATTGACCTAATTTAATAATACAGTAAAGAAAGTCAATTAATTATGGATTAATATAAAGGAATGTGCTAATAAGTCAAATAGAAAATGGGAATTATAATATGACACAAAAATGAAAATCCAAAACATAAGTGCTTCTAAAAAATTAGATATTGAAGTTTTAATTTTTACAATTTAATACAATAAAGTATTTTAAGTCAATTTAGTTTTTACTCAAACATAGGTAGGTACAAACTTTATATTATTATTTATATTTTAATTGTGTCTCAGTGTAAAGCACTATTTATTTTAACATGATTTTTTATTTTCTATAGAATACATAATAAAGGTCTCGGTTTTTATTATTGGTTTGGCTTATACGTGATTTCAGGACATAGGTTATCCTATTGTAGTTACTATATCCTATAACTTCTTATAATAATAACAACTAAGGTAACTAAGTAAAAAAATAATTTAATTAAATTCCAAATTCGTGGTTACGAATTTCAACTTCGTGGTTTTATTAATGGTTACTAAATCTTAGAACCAATTTAAAATAAAAAATCTTAGATTGTGGTGCCGGTGTAACGTACCTAAATAAAATAAGATATAAATATGTAAATGTTAAAATGATTTTATAAGCAAAATATTTAAATTAAATATTAAGTTTACAAATATTTTACTATATGTATTGATGATTTTAACTCAATAATAATTAATACAATGTTTACATGTTAATAAAATGTATTAAAAAAAATATATTTATACATCACACAAATATTAACTACATTACACTATAAGTTTAAACCAAAAATGCTTTTGATATAAACGTAGATTATACGAACTGTGTTCATAGGGTTATTGTGATATTTTATAACAAAAGTAAGATCAATCTACCGATACAGTAGATTGAACAAATACACTTTAAAACAATTCCAATTAATTACTCATCTCTTTGAAATATATCACTTTCATTACATTACTCAATGATGAAATAATCTTTTTGAATCTACCTACTATGCAATAGTGACTACTTTAATTTATTATTGTGTATATAATTCATTAATTTATTTAATATTCTAGATAACTTATTTTTAATTAATAATAATCAAATTTCTAATATTTATTTAGTGATACTAACTAATTGCTTAAAACTAAAAGGTCAACTATAGGTTATATTAATCATTATTTATACAGTAATTGATAAGTGTAGTAAAAATTAAAATATAATATACTTAAATTAAACATGATTACTAATTTAATATTTTATGATCTTGCTCATAACCTGATATAACATTTTTATTCAAACATACTCAAATATCTAAACCCTAAATAATCGAGACAATAATACTTTTAATAAAAAATGAAAATCGTTTAGAGAAATGTTCAAAAGATATACCAAAGATTTAATATATATTTTACAGAGGTATTGGATTAATTAATGCATTTATTTGATTTATTAAATGTTCGATACACTTAATTTTTAACCAGTAGACAGCATACTATATTAAAATATTAGTATTACATAGTCTGTATAGCACTTAATTTTGATGTATCAATTTATAAATAATCAATATTAATCTTATAATTTCATTATAATATGTTTAAACTATGAATTTATTTATCATAGTTTTGTAATGTTTATAGTTTATACTATACATATCATTATGTACTAGTAACATATATTATAAATGTATATACCATTTAACAGAAAAATCCAAAACAGCAAGGTTTGAATATAGAATATTTAAGGAAAGATATAATTAAATATGTATATCAGATTATTATATATTAATAAATGACATGTATTTTAAAAAATGTATGTTAAATACTTTTAAATACAGAACAAAATTATTATTATAAATGAAAAAAAGGATTGATTTACATAACTTGATTCTTAAGAAAACATAAAAAAAAAAGTTTAAAGTTTAAACAATTTAAAGTTTTGATATTTTATACAACTATACTCACTTAAAAATTAAAACATAAATAAACGCCTATTTTATGTCTAAGATAATATTCATACCTTAAATTTTGATTATAGGTTAAATGACAATATGAAAGCTAAAAGCATAAAATGAATTCTGCTGAGTACAAATTTTCCATGACGTACATTAGTAAGACCAAGACAAAGTATGTAGATACATACAACATCCTCTTAAGCAAAAGAATTACTTATTACAATTAAATAATATGTAACTTAATATTGTTTAAATTGTACGGATAATGAATTTTAACATATAATTTAATTAGTTGCATATTTGTTCAAAATGCAGTAAGTATTTTAAATAGGTTAAAAAATGACTGAATGAATTGTAATATGACATTTGCATTATTTAATATAAAGTTAAATAATTTAACATGCTTATATTATTATTCAAAACAATTGTTTCTTTAAATGAACTTTTAATTAAATAGGTATAAAAAAAAATTAAGGATTTCTACACACTAATATTACACCCACTCATATTGATATATATGTTTATTTATTAAAAAAAGAAAAGATATGAACTAATTAAACGTAAAAATATGGTCTAGAAAAATTGTCAAATGAAAAAAATTATACTTAAGAAGATGAATTAGGCTCGTTCACCACGGATACGTCTAGCCAACTGAATGTCTTTAGGCATAATGGTAACACGTTTGGCATGAATAGCGCATAAGTTGGTGTCTTCAAACAAACCAATCAAGTATGCTTCACTGGCTTCCTAAAATAAATCCAATTTATAATATTAGAAAACATATGATAAATTTAGTTAATGAAATGTCAGAAATATCACATACTAAAAGAATTATTAATATGAAATTATTATACATCAACAATAATGATTGAAAACTATATAAATCATTAAATTTAAACTAAAATTAGGAATATAGATTATTAAAACTATGGTAAACCTATAATTTAAACAAAGTGTATAAAGTAATGATACCTGCAAAGCTCCAATAGCTGCACTTTGGAAACGCAAGTCTGTTTTGAAATCTTGGGCAATTTCTCTGACCAAACGTTGGAAAGGCAATTTGCGGATCAGCAACTCGGTAGACTTTTGATAACGACGAATCTCACGGAGAGCGACAGTACCAGGACGATAACGATGAGGCTTCTTTACTCCACCTGTTGAGGCTGCGGTTTTGCGGGCGGCTTTAGTGGCCAACTGTTTACGCGGAGCCTTTCCTCCGGTAGATTTACGAGCAGTCTGCTTAGTACGAGCCATAATTCAACTAAAAAATTCCAAAATCAAAACAATATGTATTCAAGCAAACAAATCATCAACACACGAGAGGTCAAGATCAGCGTTCGACTGAAAACCAAAAGCCGTGACGGATAGGTGAGCACTGAAAATAAAAACAAGACTGAGCGTTTGGCAAACCAAAAACGTCGTGTATATTAGAAAGACTACCTACGCGTTGCAGAGAAATACATTGCGTGAGATTTACGGATTCAGCGGTACTTACTACGCGTCAGCAGTGTGTGATCAAATCAAAACACAAAACAAGCCGCTGCTGAATGATGAACGTGAGATCGAAGACGGAGTACAACACGAAAATGAACCGAACAGTGTACAGCGATTACACAGTGACAAATAATTGACAACGACGACGATTCGTTTCGAAGAGGTCGACGTCGACTGTCGGACGTTGACGTCATTAATCACGGCAGTCGGCAGTAGCAGTCTGCTGACGGGTAATAGACAACAGTAACGAGGCCGCCAATTGGCCGTTGCCTAGAGCGTTTAACATTAAATAAATGCGACTGCGATTGGACCATGACAAATTAAATTATTTAATATAATTAAATTTAATTTGTCATGGATTGGACTTTATCTAAAAATGAATAACATAAAAGCATGCTGACGTGGTTAATTATTTATCAATTACACATTTACATTTTACATTTACACGTCATTACAATGACAAACCGACAAGATAATATTATTATATCAAAATGTCAAATACCTATACCCTTAGATCATATATTTTATCATCGTAATATAGTCTATCGTGGGTCACATTAATATTTAAATTGACTGTGCGTACGAGACATAAGTTATTTAACGAACATCAATAAAAAAATGTTTAATTGTTACGTTAAAAAGTTTGATGCGGGGTTGGTCGGTGTATCATAACATCGTTCTAGTCGTTCTGTGTATGAAAAAAAATCGTATCGACTTTATTGACTTTGTAATCATTGAGGTCGAAGCTGACGCCACTGTTTTCGTGTTGTGGGATGACACTATGACAGATTGACAAATGTGTGTGACGAGTGTGTTCGTTCAGATCATATTGTGTCCGTGTGAATGTGTTCTCTAATATTTTCATTTCATTCTAAACACCAAAATATTAAATTATTGTAAAAATTTTGCAAAGCACACTTGTTTATAAATGCATCCTAAGTTTACTGTTTCTATAAAAATAATACATTTCACAGAGCTCATAAGTTCTGCAGTATTTCAATTATTATAATGTATTGATAATTGTTTTTCATTAGGTACCTACCTACTCATAAGAATAGCAATATAAATAGGTTACACAAATGTGTTTTATAGATTCTCTTAAACTCTTGATTATTTTCTTTATTTAAGGTCCTTATTTAAAGTTCTTAGATTACAAAAATTATGGTCTATTAAACAAATGTATAACAATTTCGATCAAAAATTATATTGAAGTGATTAAAAGCAATCCCAAGAAAACCTAATTAGTTCATGAAACAAGTAATAATGAATAACATTAAAAGACAATCTTTAAAATCTGAAATAAAAGAAACTAATGGGTTATTTTTAAGACAGTATAATAAAATGTCCTTGTTAAAAAATACTATAAATCCACAATTTAAGTCTATGACTTAGAAAATTATAAAATAATAAGTTATATCATTGAAAATTCAAATTGTTGTACTTTTAAAAATGAACACTTTAAGTTTATGAATATTGGTCATTCGAAATACAAAGACAATGTAATTTTAATTAAAGAGCATTTAAGAAACAAGATAATTTTTACTCCATATACTTATTCAGTTATCTTGTCTAAGTATAATGTATATATATGATAAAAAAATTAAACCTCAAAATGATATTGAAGCATTATTAATGAAAAAAAAATTATGATTTATGTTGCAGTAATAAAGTTAATATTGTACCTTAAAAACTTTAAGTTAAATTTTAAATTACTTATTATTATATTTTAAACTTTATACTTATTAGTAATTACAAAATTTAATTTTTACTTAAGATATTATAGTTATGTTAAAAATATTTTTGTTATATATGACTATATGAGTACCTATATTAAGTGTATTATATTTATTATACTGTTTATAATACAGGTAATACATTATAATATAATGTATGAAGTATTACAAAATACCTATGAGATGATAAGTCACTGTACATTTAAATAAAATGTGTAAATATTATATAATGTTTCCTGATTTCTGGGGCAAAGTGACTTAGACAGTGGTGTCATACTTGTAATGCCATACATTAAAGAAGATCTAACTCTTTTATTTTTTTTTAAAGTTATATGTAATTAATAAGCCTTCAATTTGTATCTGCTAATCTATTTAACAACATATACATATTTTTTTATTTTAAAGCTTTATTGTGTTTTGGAATATAACATAGGTACACAGTTAAACTAGAAATTTATAAACAGTTAGGTACTATTAAATACAAAATTGCTTATTATATAACATTTCTATTATGTTATTTTTTATTTTTCATAGCATAATTTTACATGACCCTCAAGTCATTATGTATAAACACATCATATATTAATAGGTACCTACATCAATTATATGTAGTTTATAATAAGATATTGAGTGGTGTTAGTGTGTTATGACCAGCTTCTGAATGTTATGAATATCTTTAACCGTCTGCTGAGCTCTTGTCTTGGTATCCCTCTGATCACAAAGAATGGATGTCGTGATTATGACGAAGATTCTACTACACGAGTGTGGTTCTTGTAACATGTTTACAAATGCTTGTCGACTCCTACCCTTATTCGTGGGATAGGTCATAGCCCATAGGTATTGACTTTTTACAAGAAGAGACTTGTGATTTTACTTTAATGATTAAATTAAATATAATACAATATTCACACTCTTCGTCCTAGCCTCGCATGCTTATGTTAGGTAATTGATTTAATCAAATGTGTCGCAATACCGTACGACGTGTGTTTTAGATATTTAATTTAGGTATATAATATATAAATATATAATCACAGGGTCCGTAATACGCACATTAAAATGTTATTTTTTCATCCGTGTTACCAATTATTACCTAGTTGTTATTAGAAATTAGTATTTTAGTGAATAGTTGTTGTAGTAAGACGGTATTACAATGAAAAAATGTTTCGTTTTTATTGGTTCACACTTTATGTGTTATTTTTGTTGTCCAGAATCAAAAAAAAAAAAATAACATTCCGGTTTTTCAATAAAAGTAAAGAAAAAAAATGCTGACAAATTATCAAAAAAAAAAGGCAACGCTAGGTGAGACGGAGTTAGGTAAAATTAATGTATCAGAAATATTATCTATACACCAAATTAGAGAATCAAAATTATTATTTATCCACACGCGCTACGGCTTAATGTTAGAGGATGTTAGCAATTTAGCATAGGCATTAGGCAGCCTAATTTAACACGGATGCCATTTGTATGGGCGACGAAGTGCACGGGGATAATTAGTATAAGTATATTATAATAATACAAAAGAATTTTGGCGATTAATGATAAACCCACATTCCACACGGTATCCATTAAAGGAGAAATAACTTTCGATATTAGCGCGAAATCAAAATATATATTCTAATAACAATGAAGTATCGCGATTAACGCTCAATGCTCTATGTACATAAATAATAAAAGGTTTATATTTTGCGGTTTCGCCGTGCAGAGGAACCGCGATAGTGTGACACGAGTCTTATTACCCTAATTACTACCTAATGAAGTTGGGAACTCGCAACCGTGATGTACAGAGCCGATAGGCGAGGTATCGGACTACCGTGTTTTAGGATTTTTAACGTTTGATTACAGCTACAACCGCTGATGTCCATACTCATTAATACAAAAAAAAATAAAATTACAGACTAACTCTCATTACTGGCACATATTTTGAGCGACCCACTAAGATTTTTTTTTGTAGTTCGCTCGTTTGCTGGCAAAGATTCGTTTATATTATTTCAAATAGCAAAATGGTTAAAGGTGGCGATTTGCGCACAGTATGCAAACAATATAAACAATAATTGAAAAGAAGAAAAAAAATCACAACTTTTAACATGGATATAAAGGCGTTTAGAAAAATAATATATAGTAGGTATAATGTAAAATGCATTTGTACAATGGCTATAAAAACGATACCATACTAATACAAAGTAAACGTTCTATATAAAAATAGTTCACTAAAATCAATGATAAATGATGATAATGCGTGCTCGGGTACGTAGTGTGTGTGACAAGACGTGTACCTATACTGTTAATTGTATAATAAGCACGGACTAAGATAATTTATATAATATCTTATTATAAATTATAATATAATATCTTAGTCCGTGATAATAAGCGTATTGGCGTGTGCCGCCGTGCCGATTGTCGCGCGCCGGAGTGGCAGTTATTGAGTCATATATCTACCTAATTTTAATAATATTAACTAAAAAGTTTTGCATTTTTGATTTTATCATAAGTAATTGAAATATGGATATTTCGAATAAAAATAATAATCAATGTTTATCACTATTATTTAGAATTTGTCATTTACCGCGTAAATACAAGACGTATACTAGATGGGCATCAGACAATGGTAGAGACTATAGAGAAGCCAGCCCCTTTATATTATCAATTATGATAATCGGTTCTTCATGGGCATTGGACGTGCGCTGTGCGATATTCTACTTTTTGTGCAACAGGTCGCGACACGGTCGAACACAACGGTGATAATGGTGATAGCCGATAGGTGACAATTACGATTTATGACACGAGTACACGACAACGCTCGACCGTGCGATGTCACTTGTCACTATTGACTATTAGGTGTCATTTAGAGTATTGGAGGTGGTCCAAAGTAACTTGTCTTCGTCGTCTGTTGTCTGATTGCGTTAAGCACCTTAAGTTTCAGAGGGACTGTGAGTGTTCATCAGGTTTCTCGGAATGGACAAAGTCGAAATTGCTACCAAAAAGTCTTCCAATTTGGGTACGTGTCCACTTACCTACTATTCGAACAGATATGGTTAGAGATACTTGTTTGTAATGCTTGTACTTTATGATTTCCAGTAAACTGTATTCGTTTACATACTCTGTCAATCATTTTAATTTTGGAGGCTCAGTACAATTTTTGAATGCTCCTGAAACACCTAGGTTCTAAAAAACTATAAATACTTTATGTCACAATCCTTAATTCTATATTATTCTAAATTTCTATTCAGTTAAAGAATATATTCATTCTCGAACATTGAACTACACCAGCAGTTCTCAAACTGTGCTCCGCTGGCACATCTGAATTAAGTACATATATTATTCTTCATTAAATTGTTACAAGTTACATTTATATTGTATAAAGTTTGTATGTTAGTAATTTATTGATCCATAATTGTGGGAGTTGTAAAATTGGTATTTCAAGTTTTTGGGGCTCCGTGAATGTTTTTGGCATATCCAAAAAAAAGTTTGAGAATCGCTGAACTACACAAACTGTGGTAGTAATTAATTTGCTAGTGACTACAATAATCTTTAACTGTATAAGACAGTTGGGTTTGATGTGTTGTACTAGAGTATTATACAATTTTAATTTTTCATGATACCTAGAAAATTTGTTTTTGTTATTAATTTAATAAATTTTTATTGTTAACTAAATTAGCTTTAATTTTAATTAATCGATAAGTTCTTAAGTCTTGCTAACCACTATCATCTCGTATGGTCATATACTTAGTGACCATTTTGTCTTAATATATTATAATGTTTTTAAATAAGTTTATTCATAATACAATAGATAACAATAGGTAATTTGATCGTGATTAAATTACTTTATTTCTTGCTTATGTACAACAAATATATTTGAAATGTTTCATATATAATATAAAATCAATTGTTAATACATTTCATTTTTCAAAGAATAAGATGTTCAAACAATTTGATCACATAAATTTCTTTTTCTTCACTGTCTATTTAAATTATTTGTAGATTTTGGCTATGTTTCCAAACTTCATCATCTATATCTGGTATAATGTATAGAAACTAAAAATTATTTGTTTAGCTAAACAATTTTCAGATTTCTGAACTATAATATATATTACAGATTTGATGTATTATTATTTATTGTTTACTGTCTATACTCTGCTGGTAGTTGAATAGACTTATAATCAAACATTATTTAAAAATGTTTTGTACAAGATACCTAAATATTAATCTTGAAGGTAAAGACTTGGAATAAGAAGTTTTACTCTTTTTTACATTATGAATGTAATTAGGTAGTTAAATAAATCACTTCAATATGAATTTTAATGCTATATTGAATGAAAACGAATACTCTTTAGTATTTATCTAATTATTTCTATAAATGATCATAATTTTTTTTTTAGGAACTTTATGGGATTTTATCCTTATAGAATTTAATCGCGGATATTCTTTAGAAAATGATGAAAAAGAATTTTCAGATAGGAGAGAAAAAGTTTATACTTTCATGAAAGTACCCTTAGAAGTAGAACGATTTATCTTCTATGGCATTTGTCAGGTATGCAATAGTCTCAATAAGTGTTTAAATTAAACATAGGGAATAACATATTACATAACTTATCTTGAAAATTACCTTGCAAGTTACAATCTATTATAAATTTAAAGTTCATGTGTTGTAATTTTAGTGTGCAGATTCATTCCTGTTTGTTTATACATTTTTACCATTGCGAGTATTTGTAGCATTAAAATCATTGATTTGTAGTTCCTTATCAAAATTTAAGTAAGTATTTTACAAACTGCCAATCATTTGAAATTCATTGTTAATTTTTTCTATTAGGGACAAACATAATAAAATTCAATTAACTGCTGCGGAGATTTGTGACTTACTAAAGATGGCTGTACTAATAATATGTTTTATGATGTTAGTACCATTGGATACGTCAATGATATATCATTTAATTAAAAGGCAATCGGTTATTAAGTTGTATATATTTTTTAACATGTTAGAGGTAACTATCAAGTATATTTTAATTTTACATTTACTACATTTTATTTAAATAATAAAATATTTTTTTTAATTTTAGGTTGGAGACAGGTTATTATCACCATTTGGCCAAGACATTTTGGATGCATTATATTGGACCGCTACTGAACCTAATACTAGTCAGCGTAAACATTTTGGTGTCTTACTACATTTTATTATTGCTGTGTTATATGTCTGTATCCTTTTAATTAATATTTAAGGTATTTTAATACAATAAAACTAGCTGTAATATAAGTCCTAAAGGATAAAACCAATTTTCCTCAATATATAATATTAGTGTTACATAGTATACTTGTATTATGTCAAACTACCATATTGAACGTTGCTATTAATTCAAGGCACAAGGCATTACTACCTATCATGATGTCCAATAATGTAATGGGTTTCCATATTTTATTGTAAATACAATATTGTACTTAAAAATTATTTTTTTATTGATACTAGTTTATAGAATTTAATGGAAACGTGTTTAAAAAATTCAATAAAAAAACTTTGTTCGAATTATCATGCAGTGATGTCCGTGAACGATTTCATCTATTCATATTATTGTTAATGGTTGTAGTGCAGACAATTAAAGAATATAAATGGACTAGTGGTTAGTATTTATTTAACTAAACCAAATCAAATAATATTATAATGTATCATTTTAATTTTAAATTATGTTTATGTCTGTAAAATTTATATAGGTTCTGTTATTTTGATTATGTATTGTCTGTTAAATTAAAAAAAAAAAATTATATTTTATAAGTGTTTACAGAATCATTTTGCGAGTTAATGCTCAACTGCATGTATATTTTGGTATTGGAAATGATAATTGATTGGTTGAAACATGCGTTCATCACTAAGTTTAATGAAATAAATTTGTCAGTCTACAATGACTTTATATTGGACTTTGCTAATGACACTGTACAATCATATTATAAAAAAGTAAACATTCATGGTTATTAATAATGTTCCTGGTTTGTGAATAAACTAAAAAAAAAAATCATTTTGTCTTACAGGCATTCAGTGATCACTCGGATTTAATTGCAAGACGAATGGGTTTAATCCCAATTCCACTCGGAGTAGTTATAACTAAGGTTTTAACTAGATGTGTGCCTTTTGATGAACTATTAATGTCTATAATTATTTTATTGTCTATATTTACTTGTCTATTCACATTGAAAATTGTTAATCTTGTATATATATTAGGAACAGCCTCTAAGTTGATAGACCTTCACAAAACGGTATGTGAATATTTTAATTTACATTATGTTTAATGAAATTATTAATTCACATGCATTATAACTCATATGATTTTATTTTTAGCCTTTGTTAAAAAATAATTTCATCATGAATGACATAGTGAATACTACAATAAGACCACAAAACAAAGACAATAAACCTTCGCTATTGGTTGAAGTGCCGCCATTGGAACATTTACCAATTATTATGAATAGTAATGTAAGTATGAAAAATAATTTTTTTTAAAGCTTATTATTTCATTAATAAATTTTAAAAATAAATTTCAATTTTTTTACGTGATTAATAGGTAGATATACAGGACTCATGCCTTGATACACAAGTAATAGAAGACATTAAGAAATCAGATTTGTCACTCAGCGATTCAAACTTAACCATGGCACTTAATCCTAATATATTAAGTACAAAATGAAGTTGAACAATCATTGAAATATATAAGGTGATTTTTTTATTGAAATACACTCATTATTTCAAAATCTATTAATGTTTTCAAAAATATTTTTTCTTTCATTATCTTTAAATAAAATAAAAAATTTTTTAAACAAAATTATACATTTTGAAGTTGTTACTTTTTTCATTGACGACACATTTTTAATTCCATAATCTGAAACAGAATATTTTCCAGAGTATATCAATAGGTTATATAATATATATATAGATTGAAATTCAGATGAGTTGTTAATGAGTAATAAGTATTTAAAGTTTAAGAGAGTGTATTGGAGAGGTATGGGAATACCCTGTAAAATATTGGTTTATTATTATACTTACCTATTTTTAAAAAATAAATTATATTATGACTCATAACTACTTGTCCGAATTTCGATTTTTATGTAATGAAATATAACAAAAAATAATCTCCTACAGAATTAAAAATTAAAAATGTGTATAAATAAAATTTAACATTCAATAAAGTAAAGACTAACAAAATATATTTTTTTTAAATGTTATTTTATTTTGACTAAAAATTATGTAAAACAATTTTTTTCTTTACTTTAAAACTAATAGTTTTTGAAGTGATGAGTGATGTTTGATAAAAGAAGTTTCCTGTATATATAAAAAAATTTATATTTTCATATTATAGTATTCTATGTTAAAACAAGACTAAAAAATTATGTTATTGTTTTTAAATTATTAATATATTTATAGATAATAGAACAATTTACTAATTTTGTAATTTGTGTAATATAAGTATAATATTATTTTAATATGGTATCCAAAATTCTTATCAACTAACTATGTTACTATGCACATTTGTGATCAGTTTGGTTTCATAATGTTATGTTTTATTGTATAAGTGTGCCATAATAAATGGATAGATTTGAATCAGGTGTTACTCACTCATGGGAGAGAGTAGAGGAATGGACTTATGATCAATTTTTTAATTGACCAATATAGTTTCAGTTGTGATTATGTATTGGTCAAGGACATACCATGCATTCATACTAGACATTTTTTCAAACTATCTATCAGTTATTGTGACATTCTATATTAGATGACTGCATGAGTGTATAGCTATCATTTTGATGATTTTGTATTCCATTTATAAACTGCATTTGTTAGCTATCTTTTAAATTTCATCTATTTTTTGCTTTTAAAAAATCTATTCGTTTTATATACTGTAGAGTGTAGATTGTGATATAAGATTCATACTCTTTGAAAATTATGTTTTGTTTTGTATTGTATTACTTTTTTTACAAAAAAAAAAGAAAATTTTCAAAATTTCTGATAGTTAATACACACTAATAAATCTAAAAAATAAAGTTAACTATTAAAAGAAAGATGATTATTCTTATTAATATAATATAACACAAAAATATGTAATTATCATTTTTCATGACTAATAAATAGGGCTTGGAAGTTGATGCATTTTGTATTTTTTTTTTTTTTTTTTTTGAAATTTTTAGATGATGCTCTCCTAGTCACAAATCTGTTTCATTAGAATGTGGATCTGAATAACTAATTTTTATTTTGCATTTTTTGACATTTTAGGTCATTTTTATTAATTTCACATTAGTTCACTTCTTATCATTTCTTGACAACCATTATGTCGATAACTCAAAACTTGGAAATAACTACAAACAAATATTTATAATTTTTTTATTTTCCTATTTTAAAGACATTTTTGTAATTTCTATGTCTTATTTTGAGTAATTCGAAGCTTTGATAAATTTATATAGAATTTTAGAGTAAAATATTTTTATTAATTTAAAACTAGTATTAGTTATTTTTCGGTCATTTTTAAGGATACTTTTTGCCATTTTTATGTTATACTTGCATTTTTTTTTTGTCATTTTTTATTGTTTTTAAGGTCATCAACTCCCTAGTCATACTAATGAACTATAATTTATATACATTTAAATCATTGACGACATGTCGCATAATAATAGAAATGTAAGTTATTTACATTTTAAACACATTTAGATGAGATTTGGTTCATCTAATCATCTTTATTGGGTTACTGCTTCTAATATACAAATATACAGATAATTACTATAATACATTAACTATGTATGAACAGCTTGCAGCAAAGTATTTACCAGAAGACTGATTAAAAGCTAAAAGCTACAACACACTTTATCAATTTATTCTTTAATATATATATACATATATATTACATTTAAATTACTATTCTAACGGAGAATTGAATTTGGGTCTTTTGAGAGTTGAAATACAAAAATTAACTATATTATACAATAATATACATATACAAGCTAATCCCTTTCATTGTTATGGTCACCTTTGATATCTACTTGGTTACTTAATAAATAAAACTTAGTCTCCACATTCGCTATATTAATGAGATAACTAATTTCAATAAAAAATATACAACTTAAACATTAATCTGTAATAATAAATTATTGTTAGCAAAACATGGTATGAAAAGAAACTATGTTACCACTAAGAAGTTTTTAAAAATAGTTTAATGTACAAATTTACAGTTTTTACACTATTTTTCTTAAAAAATGTTTTAATTGTTAGAATTTAAGTGCATTTTTTTATGATCTTGAGTAAAGAAACTAAGTAGATAGAACAATTTTAAATTGTTTAAATTATTTGAAATATTTAGTGTAGCTAAAATAGTGAAGTATGTAATATGTAGTTTAAAATGCATGATTGTATAAGTATTAACTATGTAAAATAAACAATAATTAATAACATTTAAATTTGTTTCAAATGCCAAAAAAAAAAAGTTTTATAATTCAAATGGGAGATGGGTTTCTGTGTACCTCATCATTTTATCATAAATAATTCGCCTTACAAAAATTGATTGCAGGGTAGTTTATTACAATACATAATTAATGAAACAATATTTATTATTACAATTTACAATAGTACAATAAGTATTAAATATTATTACAAAAAAATTATTCCAGTATAATAAAAAACCACTAGTAAAGTAGATTTATCCCACATTTTTTGTTTATTGTACATAATTCACCATATTCATTATTACTTGCTAAGTAAGAAAGGTATCCATATTTTATAATAAATTTAGTTATTGAACTACCCAGAATAAGAGCTCTTGTCTAATCTTTTCTGAAAAAAACCATAAGGTTTTTGAAATCATCAGTGTGTTTCATAAAATTTAAATTTAAAGTGTATATTCTTTAAAATAAAAATTAACAAATGCTTAATTTTTACTTTATCAGTATGTTACAATAAAATAAAAAAAGTTACATTACAAAACGTTAAAAAATATTCAAGTTGGAAAAACGGTTGAGTAATTAGGTATTGCAAACAATATCATTTAAATAGAATATTTAGTCTGTAGTCTGTTTTAGATTTAGTAATTTAGTATATATTTTACAGCATGTATAAACAAAATAAGTTTTGATTATAATCTTATTATATAAAACAAATATGTTTATAAAATGTGTTTTCTTAATAATTAACCTTCAGATAAATTAGTTATTAACTAGGCATTTCATTCAAATTATTTATACAAGTTCCTAATTTATGAAATACAATTAATATAGTCTTCTTATGATTGTGTATGATATAAAATACTCTTATTATTTATTATTATAAAGGAATTTTTTATTTTTTTTTTTATTACATAAAAGTATTGTAATTTGAAAATATTTGTACATAACTACATAAAATTATCTGCATGTAATAATTATTAATTTTAAACAGAATTGAAAAACTTCTAAATGTTGCTTAGCAAACAAATCTGTTACCTATTTTAATTTTATTTAAATTCCACATGAATATTACTAAGTCATTTAGTTTATTTAATTTACTTAGAGACCAGGTCAGAAATTAAAGGTAAATATTAATACAAATTTTATTTAAATTTTTTGAAAATAAAAATCATTATAATTACTATAAAAAACAATATCAATATTCTGCTATTGTCATTCTCAAATTTAATTTAATTTGTTTTAAAATGGAAAAATATCTCTCACTTATAGATATTATTTCTTTTATTTTAGTTAGAATTTCACAGTTGTTATATGTTTGGAAAATATTTTACAAAAAGTTTTTTTTCAAAACTACCTAATCTTTTAGATTTTACTCGTACAAAAAGTGAAGTAGGTAGTAGCATTGATTATACATAATGTAATATTATATTTTTCTATGTATAATGAATGGTGGTAGGTACCACGGCTAATAGAAAAATAAACTAAAGAATTTAAACAATTAGTCACTATAGTAGTATATTATTCTTTATAATACAGTTACAGCGAAATAATTTACCTAGAAAAGTGTATCTACATATTATCATAATTTTTCAATGCCCAAAAGCACGTAACAAGAAATAATAATTTTGATTTAGTGAGTAGGTGGTAAAGTACATTTTTGTTGTATTGATTGTTGACTATAATTGTTCTCAACAAGGTTAAAAGACCGTTGGTTTTAACCAAATTTATTACCTATTTTATAATACTCAGTAATCAGTAAACTACTTAGCTGTTATTGAAACAATTCCGAAAAGTCTGATAAAACGTCGATCGAATAACTGTTCTATTATTTAGTATTACGTTTTACTACTTTAGTTAGCGTTTTATGGCAAATACAAATAGGTACTGTAAATGACTTACGGTAGGTAGGTACTTCGGGACTAGGTCTTTGCTATAATGAACAGTACACAGTCCATGATAAATTAATTTATTAATTTAATATATCACGACACAGCCGTTCGACTTATTAGTATGGGATAGGTACGTTATTACGGAACTTTCAATTATTATTTGTAACCAATGTTGACAAAATAAATTAAGAAATTTCATAGTGAAATAGAGATATCATTAGTGTAAACGTATCAATTGTTTTATTAATTTACATATTTTTAAACGATTTTTGGTAGTTGCAGATTTCTCGGATATCGAATATTTATAAATCGGTTATCGAATAACATTATTACACATAATAGAATAATTCCTTGTGAAACCTATTTACAAATCAAAAATTGCCATAATTCATCAACTTTCGATAAATTAAAGTTCGAGTCGCTACTCGTTGAAGTTACAGCATCCAGTTTTTTATACAATACCTACCATAGAGTAATATTACCTACCTATTGGTATAGGTAATATTATCTGGGATTCTGTGATAATATGTTACGTAGGTAAAACAAAAATTTTCAATGTTTGTCTCTATGTTCATTGTTTATAGTTGCTATTACGGTGTCTATGTCCTATACACAAAACATTAGCATATTTTGCTGAATGTATTTAAAATTATTTACTTACCTAAATGAATTAATATTATCTATATTATAATATTATAGGTAATATTACAATCAGAACTTCATTATTGATAACGTCGTTCAGATACCTATTGGGTAAGTTCTTACTTAATACCCACATTTTAATATTTAATCTCAATGATTAGTTATTTAATTCTTGATTAAGTTATACACTATACAGGTAGGTAGGTAGTTAAATAACAATATATTTTATACGTGTATCTTTTGTCATTAATTGCAAACCCATAATACATAATAAAATCATGTTTGGTTATTTTTATCAGGATTTATAGTAGGTAATAACTACCGTACTATTTTTACGTAAAACCAGTTTTCGATCAAATCGATTTTTTTTATAATACATCGATATCCTAGGCTGACAAATAATTATCTTCGTTTAAAATCGTTTATCGTATACAATGATACCTATCATTGGATTCAAATTTTATACTCTTATAATATATAATAGTGATCCATATGGCACCTAATGTACAGCAGAGCGGTACCCACTTATCCCCTTTTTTTTATTTATTTTTTATTTTCAATAATTTGGTGCACCTGGAGTTAATACTTATCTTTAAACTATAAAATAATGTCTACAAAAATTTATGATAATTATAAATTATAAAACAAACTATTCGTTTCTTAAAATTATTGTGTAGACAAAATATGTAGGTATCACCAGTAAGTGTTGTCTACATTGTACAAGTTTTTCACATAGAAAATTTACATTTATCAGTTCTCATTTCGTATTTTAGTTGTAATATAAGAATTTACCTATTACACATAGAGATATTTTACAACAGCGATTCTTAAAAATTTTTTTTCGATTAGCCCTTGATATGCTAAAAAAAATTCACAGAGCCTCAAAAACTTGAAATACCAATTTTACAACTTCAACGATTATGAATCAATAAATTGCTAATACACAAACTTTATACAATATAAATGTAATTTGTAACAATTTAACTATATATATACTTAATTCAGATGTGCCAGCAGAGCCCCTAGATTAGTCTCACGGAGCATTAGGGCTCCGCGGAGCACAGTTTGAGAACCGCTGTTTTATAACAATATTTTTCATGGTTTGTTTGAAAAGACTTTTCGGTACCTATTTGAATTTTAAAGTGAGTTACTACTTACTAGTGTGTTTTATAGGTACTTAAATTTGCATCTGAATATTACTAATGATAATTTCTTTAAAATATTTACTTATAGGTACTAGTTAAATCAATATTTCAATAATAATTTTCCTGCTTTTATGGCACCAAAATTAAAATTTTGATATCTGTATTGTTTTTTATACTAACTTACCTTACCTATTTCAATATTATTTTATAAATATTTTTACAACCATCTATTATGTATTGTTATTTATCTTTCAAATACTAGAAGTTAATTTCTTTGTTACTTATCATTGCTACAAATTCATTGAGTTATTAAAATTAACCAGCTCTTGATTAGTGAATTTGGGGAAATTAATTTCTGGACAATAATTAATTAAACTCTAATGATATAATATATTATTATTTATTAAGTAGTTACAACAAAATATAGGATTTACTAATTCCCTAACTCCATTATACAAATGCATGGTCTCCGATATAGTGTTACAGAATGTGTTTATATTCTATAAATTATGTGTATAAATTAATCCACAATACATTTAAAAGATAACTCAATTGTGTCTAAAAAGAATGTCTTTTGACTATGAAATTATATTAAAAAATGGAGAATGAAAGATAAATTTAATATATATGTATATGTATATTAATATATATGCTAATAAATGCATGTTTATTATTATTTAGTTGATGGTAAAATTTTTATCTAAGTTTTAAAATAAATCAATGCACTGTAATATTTAAGCTATCAACATAAAATTAAAACAGCTGAAAAAAATTTTTGACATGTTAGGGTAGGTACTAAAATAAGATGGATATAATACATACTCTTGAAGAGTAATTTATTAATATATGATAATAAAAATCTTATATATAGGTAATTTTTCTTATGACAATTACTAACTACATATTTATCAATTCTATTACTATAAGTACATAAATTTATATAATTTTTTTTTTTAGAAAATAAGTAAATATGTGGCTAAAATTCAAAGTACTTTTATGGAAAAGCTTACAATTACGAAAAAGACATTGGTTGAGTACCATAATTGAAATAATAATACCATGTTTGTTATTTTTGTTAATTCATCATTTAAAGTTAATAATGTCAAATGATGCATCTGGACCAACAATTATAAACCAAACTATATCAAGTCCGATTTCTGAAGATAATTTATACAATAATTTTATGACATATTCGAGAAATTATTTTATTTTATATACTCCACAAACCAATGAAACAGAACAAATTATGAACATTGTAAAAACAAAATTGAAAATTGAAAATGAAAATATTGGAACAGCTATTAATGAATATAAAATAATAAAAAAATTTGAAAAAAAATTTAATAGTAGTCAACATGATTTAAGTCTCAGTGGATTTGGAATTGTTTTTGAAGAAACTATAAAATCCCATGTTTTGAAATACAAGATAAGAAGCACAAATAAATTATTGCAAACAGATTATTTGTTTCCACCTAGTGAAACACCAGGACCTATGAACTCTGGTGATCAATATCTGCAATCGGGATTTTTAGCGTTACAATTGACCTTAGACAAAGCTTTTATTTTGTTGGGTGCTCATAATAAAAGTGGTTTTAATATACATGATTATAATTTTGAAATTCAGTCGTATCCTTATGCAAATTACTTACTGGATTCATCATTTAATAATTTTTTTGATTTTTATTTCCCACTATTCACTGTTTTAAGTTTTTTCTTAATGTGTTCTAATACAATCAAACGAGTTGTTGAAGAGAAAGATTCAGGTATAAAAGAATTAATGGCAATTATGGGTCTTAAACCATGGATGATATGGACAGGATGGATATTACATAACTTTTTTGTATATGCCATATCAATCACAGTTATCACTTATATTACTTGTTATCGAACAACTACTGGTCAGGAAAAGTTATTAAATTATACAAATCCATTATTATTTTGGATTTTTTTAATTATGTATATGATTGCTGGAGTATTTTTTTGTTTTGCAATTAGTAGTTTCTTCAATCGACCATTAATTGCTTTAGTTGTTGGCTCTACTCTATGGTTATTTACTCACATTATACCTTTTTATATTATGAAACACTCTTCAAGTATTCTAATTCGAATATTATTGACATTACTTCCAAATTTTGCAATAGTTCATGTTTATAATGATATATCATCACTTGAAACTCAAGGAATTGGTCTTCAATTATCCACTTTATTTATTGCTGATAAAAGCGGAAAAAATTTTTCTGTTGGTTTCATTTTACTGATGTTTGTTGTTGAATGTTTATTTTATGGATTTCTTGCTTGGTATATGGACTCGGTCATGCCAGGACAATTTGGTGTTGCAAAACCATTTTATTTCTTGTTTAAATGGTCGAAAAATAAGACTCAAAATAATGTAACAGTTCCTATTAGCAAACACAACAGTAGGTTTTTCGAAAAACCTTCAAATAATTATGAAGTTGGAATTAGTGTTCAAAATGTACATAAACGTTTTGGAAATTTTTATGCTGTCAATGGAGTAAATTTGGACCTATATAAAGGGCAAATTACTGCTCTTTTAGGTCATAATGGTGCTGGAAAAACAACCACAATGTCAATTATAACAGGTAGTATTTTTTTAAATATTATTATATAAAACTACATTAATTTAATTAATTTATCAAAGGGTTATTTTCTCCAACATATGGTACAGTAAATGTTAATGGGAATGATTTATTTACTAACATTGACAATTTTAGACAAAATCTTGGTTTATGCCCTCAGCATAATTTACTTTTCTCTTATTTGACTACTCTGGATCATTTAATTTTTTTTGGAATGGTATGTATTAAATATTTACTCTATAATTTTTTTTAAAAATATATTTTTTAACATTTTTGTAATTTAATTTAGCTAAAAGGATCGCCATTAAAAAATGCAAAATCAGAGGGTTTACATTTACTTAAAGTTTTAAATATATTAGAAAAGAAAGATAAATTAGTAAAAAATCTCTCTGGAGGAATGAAACGAAAGGTGTCTCTTGCAATTGCATTAATTGGCAACCCCAAAGTAAATTTTTATTTTTATTTTGAAGCTATGTAATATTTTAAATCTATAGTTATCTAACAAGAAATAATATTATTTGTTTTACAGATATTAATATTAGATGAACCAACATCTGGAATGGATCCTGAATCTCGAAGAGAAATGTGGGATTTACTGTTGGTATGAATATTTATTTACCTTTACATTGTATTTATTAGATTTTGGTATATTAAATTGTTTTAATGATTAATTAGTTTAAAAAAAAAATGTCTTATTACTCTAACTAATTTTATACAATTCACATTATAAAAATTACAAAGGACCTAGAAAAAAAGGAATGCCATTTTTAAAATTAACATTACTAGAGTAAAGCATAATATATGGTTGTTATTCATCTCAATTTCATCAGAACTTTATTGGTATTCAATATAATATTAGAATACCTGTATATATTTTTTTTAATCCTAGTCCATACATGATAGAATAACAGATTCTAAAAATTAGCTTCATGTATGTAATTCATTTATATACACCTACCGTGAAAAGCTAAAATTTAATCTATATTTTTAAATAGATTGACATAATATTAAGTTAATTTTTATACACTGTTGAAATGTAAGTTGATTGTGTACTAACTTATATTATTCCATAATTTTATTCATTTTATGACAAACATTCAAAATCATTATAATTTGTTTATATGTTTTTGATGTCATATATATTGAACTCCTCATAATGCTTACAGTCTACACAGTCTACTCTGTAGGTACTACTCCACTTTATTCATATTTTCAAAAAGGTTAACAGATTTTGAAAATTTAAATAATGACTAATGTTCAGTAGAAGAATTGTTTAGTATATACTGCCTTTTTATTAATTATAATCTTTTATTTTTTACGTTATATATTCATTAATTATGTTATACACTATTTTGTTGTACTTAATATTTGTACTAAATATGTGAAAAGGAATTGTGCTTACTGATATGACATGTTGTTCATAACAAAAAATCTTAAATTATAGACTAATTAGTATACAAATAACGTTTATATAACAAAATTATTTATTACATTTTAAATGATTTCTTTAGATATTATAAGTACTACTATTTATTTTAAATGTAGCTCTTTATTTTATTTTGTTCATCATTATAATATGGTACCTATGCATATTTTTAATATTTTAATATTAATAATCATAGTTGTAATTTTAAAGCATTTGCATATTTCTTATGAGATGCTTAAAAAATAACAGAGTAAGCTAAAAATATGTTTCATTATACAGACAACTCAAATTAAAAATTTTATTTTGCTTTTTTTTTTTTGCATATTTTGTGATTTTTCAGTTTTTAGTGCTTTTTTTGGACTTTTTGAGACTTGCTTTTTGATCTGTGTTTTTTTTTTAATTAAAATCAATCTTATTTTATGAAATTATATTATACCAAAACGTGGTTTTAGATTCCTACTGTATGATTTTCTTTTTTTGCATGTTTTTAGTGCATATTTAGAAATATTTTAAGTCATATGATAGTGTATATTTATGCAATTTTAAGTGCTATATAATCCCAACCCTGTTAATAATATTTTCAATATGACTGAACTTGGAAATAATAAATTATAATTATTCTATAAATACTTTTATTTATAATGTTTTATTTTAATACTCACTTTCACTATGCTTTTAATAACAATATATTTATATTTGTATTAGTCTTTCAGAGGAACAAGAACTATTTTGATAACGACACATTTTATGGAAGAAGCTGATGTCCTTGGTGATATGATTGCTATCATGGATCATGGAAAAGTTGTATGCTATGGCACTTCGTTGTTTTTAAAAAAAGCATATGGTAAGAAAAATGAAATAATTTTTATGTAGCAATTTAATCTTACATTTTAAAAAAATGAATAGGAACTGGTTATAATTTGACTATTATAAAAGAAGAACCATTCGATGAGTCTAAAGTTATAGAAGCAATTAAAAAAATTATACCAGGAGCAGAAATTCAAAGCTCGTTGGCTGCTCAAGTTATTATTAATTTACCTAATGAAAATAATGATCAATTTCCAGATGTATTTAAAGAATTAGAACTTAACAGAGAAAATTTTTCTATTAAAGGAATGGGTATATCTTGTACAACAATGGAAGAAGTATTTATTAAGTAATTTTTTTTTAAGACAAATTATAAATATCTAACACAATATGTTAATTAATAATATGTAACTATCAATTAATAATGCATTTAACATATCCATTAAATTGTAGCTTATTTAATTATTTGATTTAAATTGTGTGATAGCTTAGATAATAGTAAATAATGTTACTTGCATCTAGCAGTAGTTTCTATCTATCATGGGGGTGGCCAAATTGTGGCTCGCGAACCACATAATATGCTTATGTTGGCTACCCTTAATCTATTAACCTATTTATATCATTTGTCTATGAACATTAACCCAACATTACTGCAAGATACTTTATGTTTTTTTTTTGTGAATATTTAAATTGTTAATTTTCAAATTATTAATTAATTCATATTTTCAATTTTCTAAGACATTGATGTTCAATATTTTTCTTTTTATTTAAGTTTTTACAAATATATCAATAGAGCGTTATTTGAAAATTAACTCGGCAGTCATTGATAATTAAATTTACAAAAGTTATATCTTTATCTATATAATTTTAAATAGGTAAAATCAAAAAAAAAAAATGATGTAATAATAATTACATATAAATAAGTATAATTTAACATAGTTTATGTGACATAAATAAGACATAGTTGAGAAATTATTCCTTTTTACTTGCTATTTAAAAAAAAAATTGTGTATTTACTTTAGAGCTGAAACAAAAATACCTCATGATGATGATACATCATCTATAAGCACATCAGTAGATGGTGATAGTTATCAATTGATTATAACCAAGGGAATTGATTGTAATGTTGACCAAGTGACTAATTTAATTCAAGAGTATGTGCCTGATATTATTTTGTTAGACGATACGGAAATGCAAATTATATTTAATCTACCAGCTATTAGAAGAAATCAATTAACTACACTATTTTCTGCCCTTGAATTTCAAAAAGAAAATTTTCATATGGAAAATGTTAAAATAACTAACTCAACATCAGGCGATATCTATCCAAGGTACTTTTTTAATATATTATCTTCAGGGTTGGGATTTTATAGCATTTGCATATTTCTTATGAGATGCTTAAAAAATAGCAGAGTAAGCTAAAAATGTGTTTCATGATACAGAGAAGTCAATTAAAAATTTTATTTTGCATATTTTGTGATTTTTTAATTTTTAGTGCTTTTTTTAGACTTTTTGAGACTTTTTTGCAGTTTTACTTGCTTAATCAAGGTTACTTGAATCAAAATCGGTCTCATTTTGTAAAATTATATTTTAGCAAAACGTGGTTTTAGATTTTTGTCAATTGAATAATCAAAAAAATTGTGAATGTATAGATTAAGGGTAAATAGACCGATTACGCTGATGCAACGCGCCAACGCCGTATAATTATAACGATAATATAAAACATAGGTATAATATTATATTATTACGAATTACGATAATTTCATATTAGGTATGTGCTGGTTTTATTGGGTTTTTTTTTGTCGATTTCTACTTTAAGATTTCCTTTTTTTGCATATTTTGTTGTTTTTATTGCATATTTAACAGTATTTAAGGTCATATCATACAGTGCATATATTGTATGCAATTTTGAAGGCTATAAAATCTTAACCCTGATTATCACATAAAACTTAATATTCATTTATATCCTTATAAAATATATAAACCTTAGTATAGAGTAGATCATAGACTTATAATATATAGACCGTGCATTACGCTCGTTTTGTGTAGAACACCTTGAAACCAACATATGCGCAAGAGAGATCATAGACATGATAATGTATATGAGAGAGAAAGACTCTGACATTACTTTTTCAAGGAGTTTATATTATTATTATTTGCCTATTGATAACAATGCCCAATTTTAGTATAAATTCTTATAATTTCCCTGAAAAAATAATGTCTGAGTCTGTCTTCCTCGCATATATGTTGGCTTCAATAAATTTCACTAATGTCCGGTCTACCTATATATTATAAGTCTATGGGGTAGATAGTAAAAATAACTTGATATTGAATGAACTAACTGTTAGTTATTAATGTTATTATTATTCACCAAGCACATATTAATTAATATAACTATACCTTTTGGCTATTATGATTGATTGATTATGATGGTTGAATTTTGTTATTTAGAAAGTATAAGATATTTTTTACCATGATTTATTCCTATTTATAGATTTGTTTTAGATAGTCTATATACTTATCAAATAAGATTTTTAAAATCTCTGTAATTTATTTTTTTTTAATTTTTAGTTTGGTCAAATCTGGGAATGATGGTGTTGAATCAAAACAACCATCAAATTATGATAATACACAAAGTAAATATTCTAAAATTATTATTTATTATTGACATACTGTTCGTAGCTTATCCTAAGTTTCACTCTTTAAATTGCTTTAAATTAAAATAATAATTCAATTTTGTACCTATTTTGTATTAATAACCGATTTATTTGATTATTTATATAATAATTAAATTGTATTGACGATTTTAGATAAAGTATTGTATGTGTTCACTTTTTAATATTTAAAACTACTATAATAGTTTAATTCATACACAACTATAATATTCTCTTGTTTTTTATTTATAGTTGAATATTTCTATAAGTGCTTACTCAGACACAAAACATTATATGTTTCTATCAGTATTTAGTTTTTACAGTGAATATATCATTTTTTAGCATTTAGGGCAGAGTATACAAGTGGAATCGATTTATTGAAAAATCAATTTAAAGTATTATTGGAAAAAAAAATCATATATACATATAGGAGATGGCTTTTGTCATTACTGTTTGTGAGTTATAATAAAATTGTGTTTTTTTTTCTTTATGTTCATTAAAAAAAAATTAATACCAATATTATTATTACTAATTATTGATAATTATTAATACATACTTGTTGGTTATTTCCTTCCGACATACCATATTTATCACGTCATCACCACCAGGCAACCATCCGTCATACTCTGACATTTTTTATTAATTATACTTTAAATTAAAAGTAAAATTGTTTTGTTGTATAGTAGGAGTCAAGTATATCATAAATGAGTTAGCCAAATTAAGTGAATATATTAAATTTGAATTCAATAGGTATTAAATTATTAATTTAATGTTGAATGCAGAGGCCTTCAGTAAAAATATATTTTTAAGAATAATATTTTAGTTTATATTGATAAAAAATTGCATTTATTATAATATTTTTAGTTGTAATTAACTTAAAAATCTATTAAGATATATTGATAAGTGATAAGAATATGAATAATGTTTGTTGTATATATAGCTTAAAATTAATCTAAATATTATTAAAATTTCATTGACTCATTTTGTATGATAAATATCTAATAATATACAATTCACATAATAGCTAAAAATTCCTTAAAAGTCCTTTTAATAATATTTTTCTAAATTATGGTAAAATAACTAAAATTGTTATGTTATACTTAAATATTTATTTAAATAATTGGAATATTATGTATTTTTGTTTTTTTTTTTGGCCACTAAAGGAAAACTTAAGTTTTTAAATTTTAGTTATTAATATTAAAAATGTTAATCATTTTTATTTAAAAAATAATTTTCAAATTTTCTTAATTTTGCCAACGCATTAACTACATAGGTACACTTATAAAAAAATTGTTTCTTTTTAGTTTTAATGTTTTTAAAATACTATGAGAACATCTTATGAGGAATTTTATGTGAGTTTTCATACTTTTTGATTCAGAATAAGTATATTATCAACATTAATAAAACAAAAAGCCTACAAGTTCAGGGTACCACTCTGTTGTATATTAGGTGAGAATGGATCATTGTATAATGGATGTATTAAATTTGAATTCAATGATGAAACAATCAACAAATTTCACATGTTCATTAAAGTTTAAATAAAATTATACTCTGTCTGGAAAATGATAATATAAATAAATAATAAAATATAATATAATATATATTTATTGAAAATTTTAAATACACACTATTTTTGTTTTTGAATTATAAAAAAATTGATTTTGCCAAACTTTAGTGCTTCCTATTCCTGAATTTTCCAATTGTTAAGAAAAATAGTTACTGACAAATTTTTACTTTTAACCTCTTAAAGTATCAATTAGATTCAACTGTACACTAAATCTACTTTGAAGTTACCAAAAGATTAACTCATTTTTTTAGTATGAAAAATGTCTGGACAAAAAACAACTGTAGTTGTTAATACCAATACCTACTGTTAACTTTCTGCACAAAATCTAAAATACATAGTATATTGTTTATAATTAACTGTAGCACAGTTAATAATAATTATTATTTTTATTATACTTAATAAACTTAATACAATTTGCATAAAAATGTTGATTAAGGTATCTGGTGTAGAGGTGATAAATATTGCAATATGACATACTTACAAAGTGATAGCTAACAAGTAGCCAAGAAGGTAGTATTTAATAATTCATTATACAACCAATTACTCTTTCTAGGGAATTGGACCTATTCTGTTTGGCGTATTAGTTACAAAAACAACTAATTCTTTGATTAATGATCCCTCTGTTTCCAAAGGTTTAAGTATTTCATTAAGTACCTACGAAAATAGCATTGTATATTACCGTGCTGGAGATAATTATCCTGAAAATTTGGAATCAACATTTGTAGCTATTTCTAAAAAAAATAAAGCTACTGTCAATGAAATATCATCAAAAAACAATATTATTAATGGTAAGATTAATATAAAATAATATTTTATTATTAGGGAATGGAATTTAATGTCTTTAAAAATAAGAAAAATGTCAAAGAATGCAAAATAAAAGTTTCATTTTTAAATTCTCTGATGTATAAATCGAATTATATACTTGGAAAGCATTGGCCTATGCTATCCAGTATCCACAACAAAATGTATTTTTAATCAAAGTCCGTTCCCTAATTATTATTAATATAATAAACCCATTGCTCATATGCAATATACCTACATGGTATAGGTATGTATTTTAATTCATGATAAAATAAATATAATGAAAATGAAAATCTTTATTAGTGGATTTATTTCATAAGCCATTTTATTTTTCTAGCGTATTAAACATTTAAAATTCAATTTTGTTCTTGTGTTATAACTATTTTTTTGTATTTAATTAATATGAACTATGGGTAAAACAAATTAATGACAAATTAATTTTATGATAGTTAGCAATACAATAATATGTTGTAATTTGTAGACATTAATAAGTCATTATTATATTTGTATGTGTCCACTAACCCCCAATTGTCATAATGGTTTTGTTACTATGTTTACATGGTAAATGTTTAAATTATTCTAAAGATATTCCTAAATTAACATATAAATTTCTAAACTTTTGTTTGTATTAAGCAAATTGAACAACCATGCAAATAAAAATATAATTAGGAATCTAATACTTACAGATTTTAAATCACACCTAGTTTTAATTTAGTATATGATTAAAATATTATTGACTTCTTTTGATTCTGCTAAATTATCATAATTTAAATTTAATTCATACAATTATCATTATTATTTCAATAATGTTTGCATAATATTATTATGCTGACTTATTAGTTTTTAATGTCTATATTATAAATATTAAAATTATATTACTGCAATATTAATTTATTAAAATGAATATGACTAGTTCCATTTTAAATTATATTTCAATAAAAAACTATACTGAATAAATCAATTGAATGTTATACAGAAGAGATATTGTACACTTTTAGAGTAATAAATATAATTTTCATTTATTTATTTATTTTTTTTTTTTTGTAATACCTAGTTAATATACATTATACATTACCAAATATCATTCAATTGTTTTAATAAATAGACCATTTGAATAAATTGTCACTTAAATTCTACAATATTGTACAAAGTTAATAAAACATGAAAGACATAAAGTTTAGTTAATTAAACATTAAACATTTAAATTATTTATTTATAATTTTATTTAATAATCAAGTATTTGTTTTATAGATTTATTAAAAATGTGCAAAGAAAATGTATTCAATTACAGAACAAATCTAATGATCGCTGGTGATTTTAATAGAACAAAATCAACTATTTTGTATAATAATATAGCTATCCATACTCCAGCAATTGCAGTAAATCTTTATTCTAATGCTTTATTACAAAAATTGTCTGGAAATTATGAATCATATATTTCGACTATCAATGAACCAATTTTAATTGGTCAAATGGTATGATAATTGTCTTAAGTTAAATAAACAATTAATACATTTTTTTTTTTTTTTAGATTTTATGTGATGAAACACTTGAATTACTATTAGTATTTATGTGGGTAATTATTTTCGTGCCTGGTTTAATATATTTAATAGGATATTTTATGGCATTACCATTAAATGAAAGAGTAAGTGGCATTAAACATTTGCAAATGATGACTAAACTTTCTCCAATCATGTATTGGATTACTTGTTTCGTTTGGGATTATTTTTGTTACACAATTGTGATTTTATTAACAATGGCAGGTATATATTTAATGGATAAAAACAGTTTATTTACTGGTTCAAATGAAGTTTGTAAGTTAATCTACTACTTATAAAGTTTAAATCAAGGTTATTTAATGTTGTTATTTAATATGATTTTTACAGGTGCTCTATTAACAATACTATTTCTTTATGGATGGAGTGTAATATTCTATGTATATGTTTATAGCTATTTAAAAAATACCCTAATCGGTTCCATGTTATTGTTTGTTGCGGTTAATTTTATAATTGGTATTTTATATGTTTACTTTTAATGATTTAGCAGTTATTAGTAATTATATTAATTATTTATAAATTATAACTCCAAGGTTTATTTGTCTACAGGATTATTTTTTTGTATTGGCTTTTTCATGTTAAAAGAAATAAAAGAATATAAAAATAGCATGTTGAATATAATAAGGTTAATACTTTTAATGATTCCACATTTTTCATATTCAATGTGTATTTGTGGATTTATACAAATTACATGGGAAAACAATATGTGTAAAATATGTAAATCGTCTAATATGATTGAAATATGTGAAGGCAAGTACTTATGTTTTTTATTTTATGTCAACTGTCATTATTTTTAATTTTATACTTAAACATTTTAGATATTAATAGTTCTAAACCAAAAAGTTATTTTGTTTTTAAATCTAAGAAAAATCCAAATGGCATCCTTGAAGAAACTTTATTTTTATTTTTTAGTAGCATATTGTATATATCTATTTTATTATTATTTGATTATAAAATATTTAATCGGTTATATCAGTATGCTTTTAACAAAATCATTGGCACTGGTGTTAGTTATAGAGATGTTAATGAAGATCCAGATGTTGGCAGTGAAAGAGATAGAGTTAATGCAGCTAAAAATCATCCAAGTATCTTAATACCTTATTAAAAACTTCTGTCAATAAATTACCAATAAATATTATTAAACTATATGTTTATATTTTAGATAATGCTTCATCACCATTATTGCTGGTCGATGATTTGGTTAAAAAGTTTAATTTTAAATTCACCGGTGTGAGAGGTATAAGTTTTGCCGTTTCTCCTGGTGAATGTTTTGGCTTACTTGGAGTAAATGGTGCAGGTAAAACAACTACATTCCGAATTTTAACTGGTGATACATTTCCTTCAAAAGGTGACGCTTCTATTCTGACTAATAAGTTGTACAAACTCAGCTCTAACATAAATCAGGTTAATAAAAAATTAGAATACAATTTTAGGATTCAATTTTTTTTTATAAATGTATTATGTTATATAGTATGTTTCATTAATTGGTTATTGTCCTCAATTTGATGCAATAAATGATCAACTTACTGGAAGAGAAACTTTAAAACTAATGGCAATTTTAAGAGGTATATCGCCAATAGCTGCTAAAAATCATGTTGATAAATGGATTAAACTTTTAGGTATGTAAAATGCAGTAATGGTAGAACTTTTAGAAATTATAGTTATTATTGTTATCATTTTTAAAGGTTTTGAAGAATATCAAGATCGGCTCTGTGGAAAATATAGCGGTGGTAATAAGAGAAAATTAAACACTGCAATTGCATTAATTGGAGATCCTCCTGTTGTGTTTTTGGATGAACCTACTAGTGGAGTAGACCCTTTGGCAAGACGTAATCTATGGAAATTATTAGCTGCTAGTCAAAGAGATGGACAAGCCATTGTTCTTACATCCCATAGGTAAAAATATTGTGTAAATAATATATATATTGATTTCTAATTATTTGATTTATTTAAATAGTATGGATGAATGTGAAGCACTTTGCAACCGTTTGACAATAATGGTCGATGGTGTAATGAAATGTATTGGTAATATACAATATTTGAAAAATCGTTATGGACAAGGGTTTACAATAATGATAAAACTACGTAATATTGAAAATTTCAATGTTACTGAACTAAAGTTTGATATAGAACAACAGTTTGCTCCTGACATCATTTTAAAAGACGAACATAAAGTGAGATTGAGCTATTGCATTTTTTTTTTATTTGAGCGACTAAATTCTAATCCAGTGGTCTATGCTGAAAAAATATTAATTATCTACAGTTTATAGCCATTAGCTTTTGTTAATTTTGATTTGATAACGTAATACGTATCAATAATAGTTAGGTATTACCTACTTTTATATTATAGTGGATTATTTTATAAATTATAGATTTTTCTGATTACCTATTTATTTAAATGTCAGGAATTTTCGTGCAACTATTTTTAACATTTTAACCAAATTATAACCAATTCGTCTCTGCATAATACATAATATATTTTATAGCCGCTGAGTCTCATATGCCACATAAATGTACCTAGTCAATGTTAATAACCTTAAACGTACGATTTTCACAATAACCTTCTGCCTTGTCAATTTTCATACTTGGCTGATATTTTTTACTAAAATTATTTAAATAATTGGCTTCAAATCGATTATCAATGAAAACTTGTGTTTTATATTTATGTTCCTCGTAGTATTCAAAACAAGAAACTACTGCCAAATTTATTTCAAAATATGGCATTTCCGACTTAAATGTTTAGGAATTGTTGCTATAATTCATCAATACATATTTTTAAAAAAATATTTGGATGAAATAAACTTTGTAGATTTGTGTAGTCATAAAAAAAAGTTTAGTCTAGTTGATTTTGTTTCATATTATGTGGAAGATAAATAATATCAACATTATTATGGAATAATAGTTTTTCCTAGACATTGTCTAAAATTTGTATTGATAATAAAATGTTATTTGTATTACAGGGTTTATTGCATTATCACATTACTAACCCAAATATACTACTGTCTGAGATATTTAGTAAGATAAAAACAATTAAAGAAAATTATATTGCAGTTGAAGACTATACTGTTGGTGACACAACTCTTGAACAAGTATTCATTGCATTTGCAAAAAAACAGGCAGTCTTAATTAAAGATACATAATTTCCTGTTTATATTATTTATGCAAAATACATTATTCTTAAATTTACCTTGTGTGGGTCTCTTACTCGGAATTCCTTAATTTTCAAAATAAAATTGATTTATTAAATCTGGAATTTTTTTTATTATTATTACCTAATAATAAAAATGGCTAGATACTTAAATAATGAAGGTTATTAGTTCTTGTGTACTCTAACCAAATGAATTTGACATGATAAAATGTGTTATATAGGTAATCCTATTATTGAATGTAAATAATACATTTTCAGTATATTTTACTATTTACTTATGTTTCAAATTAGATTTTTATAGTCTTCAATAATTATGACATAAAAGAAAAATAAGAAAATAAGAATCAGTTTTTTTCTCACATTTTAGAATTTAGATTATGAATAAATAAAAAACAATGAAATTCTTTATAACAGGCTTTTAATAATGCTTATAAGTTATAATAATTTATCATTTTTTATTAAAGTTTAAAATAATTAAAAATTTAATAGGTACAAACTAATATTCTAAAAAAAAAATTTACATTATATTATTATATTTATTTAAGGTAAATTACAATTATAAAAACAATTTAATGCGATTTTTGTGCTTGCATTTCCTTCACTAACAAAGATATTCTTGGGATAATACTACTCAAAGCTACACGCAAGTCTTAAGTGGCGTACAAACGATTTATCTGTTTATTTTTAATGTAGATCAGTCCAGAAAATCCTTGTTCGCACAAATAAGTTGTTGAAAACATGATTAAATATCTTAATGCGTTTTCTTGAAGTTTCTTCAATTGAAGATTCTTCAAAGAATCGCTTTTTTACACCAAAAATTCTTATATTCATGCCAGATTTAAACGTGGGCGTAGATAAATTGAGTCCCAAACTAAAATACTGTTTTCAAAAGCGGTGAATTGAGTCCCTTGTAAAAAAATTAAAGTGGTGAATTGAGTCCATTGTAAAAAATTAGAAGTGGTGAATTGAGTCCCTTGTGAAAAAATTAAAGTGGTGAATTGAGTCTCTCGTATATTATTAGACTAATTTTCAAAATTACCTAAACAGTCGTGCATCATTATTTAGTTATTGCGAGTGTATAAGCACATCAATGTCACGTATTAATAAGATACTTATCTTATCGTATTTAGCCACGATTAGTGTAGATTAGTTTACAATATTCCCTATACGTACAGTCGTGCACCATCAGTTATTGCGAGCATATTAGCACATCTATATAAACATTATAATGGACGTAATGAAAAGTGAACGTAATAAAACAATTTTTATTTCTAATGGTTACAAATTTCGATTCCATAAAATGCTAAAAAATGAAATCCAGCGGTGGACTTGCTCCTTAAGTACGTGTAAGTGCTATTTGAAAATCAATGATTCCAACACAGTTATTGATAGTTTTGAAGATCACAAACACAATAAATTAGATGAAAAAACTTTGAACCGACAAAAAATTAGCAATGGTCTCAAACGAAAAGCTATCGAAGAAATTTCAAGTAAGCCATCTAAACTTTTACATGTTGAATTACAAAGAGAAAACGTAAATACATTAACTTTATCAGATACGGCTCTTATTAAAAGAAATATACGAAATATTAGATCAACTGTCCACCCTAATTTACCAAAAACTGTAATTGAAACGCATGAAGTTCTTAATAAAATAATAATTAAAACAAATACGGAAGAACCCTTTCTTATGGTCAATGATCACGATAATAATATTATCGGATTTTCAACAACTTCTAACTTAACGGTTTTATGTGATTCAAATACAATATACGTTGACGGTACTTTTAAAAGTTGTCCCAAGTATTTTTTACAAATCTTTACGATTCACGCACTTGTGAATGAAATGTATGTTCCACTAGTTTTTTTTTTTATTGCCAAATAAGGAAACCAAATCTTATTTTTATTCTTTTAAGTATACGGTGGATCAGTGTACAATTGTGGGTTTAACATTTTCCCCAAAATATATTTTTATTGACTTTGAAAAATCTATACATAATGCCGCACAACAAGTTTGGCCAGAAATAAATATTAAAGGTTGTCGTTTTCACCTTGGCCAAAGTTGGTGGAGAAAAATACAATGCCTTGGCTTAAGTTCAAATTATAAAAAACGAAATTCGGAGGAAAGTAATTTTTTAAAATTTTTTTTGGTTTCACCATTTTTAAGTCCGAAAGATGTTTACGATTGTTTCATTGAAGATATTATGCCAAAGCTTCCTACAAATGAAAATTTAAAATTATTTACTGATTATATTTTAAAAACATACATTGCATCAGATTCTACATTCCCGCCTAATCTTTGGGCTGAATTTTCGACTATATCTAATCGTACAACAAATAGTTGTGAATCATTTCACGCGAAGCTGAATAGTTTATTTTATACTTCACATCCAAATATTTATATTTTTATTGATGCACTCAAAGAAATCCAATCTAATACATATATTCAAATAAGAAGTAAAGAACTGTGCAAAAAATCAAAACATAATATAGAAAAGGAGAATATACTAAGAGAACAAATGACGAAGTACAAAAATAATGAAATCAGTAGACTTGACTTTATTAAGCTTGTATCATTAAAATATTTACCCGTTTAATAGGTATCAAGTATATTATTTATCTATTATTATTATTGACAAAATTTATTATTATATTATGTATTATTTATTGAAAAGATGACACTATTTACCTATTATTATTAGTATTATTATTGACAAAATTAATTATTATAAATTATTATATTATGTATTATTTATTCAAAATTTGATTACCTATTATTATTATTGGCAAAATTAATTTTTATATTATGTATTATTTATTGAAAAGATGACACTATTTACCTATTATTATTAGTATTATTATTGACAAAATTAATTATTATAAATTATTATATTATGTATTATTTATTCAAAAATTGATTACCTACCAATTATTATTAATTTAGACAATAGGTATTAATTACTAGAAGAATTATTAATTTACCAGGGTAAATATTTACTATAACTATTTATATTTACAAGGGACTCAGTTTACCTCTTTCATTTTTTTACGAGGGACTCAATTTACCTATGACTAAATTTTTGGTGGGACTCAGTTTACCTAAAAATAATAATATGGGACTCAATTTACCAAATCCGTTAAACGTATCCACACAATTTCGATCGCTTTTTAACTCTATCAAATCTTACTGGTTATTATCAGGTACCTCCTTTATTTTAACGATAAAATGGTTTTGAATCATATTTTGGATACTATTCGTTTTCAAATCATTATTTTTTGGAAAATACCGATTAAATTCATTTTTAAGTTTTTTTTAGATGGTATAAAACGTTTTGCTGTACCTCATTTACGAGGTCAGCATATTTTTTGTTATCAACCAAGCTTTTTAGTGTTTGAAACATTGAATAGTTATTCATCTCAACTTTACTTATCCATAAATCAATTTTACATATTAACGCTTGAAGTTTATCTTCAAATATGAATAAACTTGCAAAGCCTTGTATAGTTGCAAGTCAAGCTTATTTAAATATTCAAAGATATCGACAAGATAAGCCCGGTGTATTTCAAACTTATGATCACAAATGTATTTCAATAAATTATCAATTTTTTTCTCAGTTAGAAACATTACCACCTCCACTTTTAGTAAAAATAACCATGCCAACATGTTTTCTTTCAAAAGCCATCAGACTTCATTATGAAAAAGTTTATTATTATATTTTACAAAATATGGTATACTAAAATTATATTTTTTAAAGATTTAATGTAGTTTTAAACTAGTTTAAATTATTTAAATTTGTTTGAATATCATTTTTGATATCAATGGTTATATGTTCAGCATAGCAATTAGAAATGTATTGTTTGTATTTTTTATGATGGTGTAAAAATATTAAATGAGAATTATATAATTTAAATTTTTTGTGTACATATTATTTATTTATTTTTTTTATTAAGTTCTTGAGTTTTGCAATAGCCTGTATTCGAGAATAGTTATTGTACATTTTAGTTTTAGGGATCAGTATTCAGTATAGCAAAAGTATGATGAATAATCTCATATATTTTTTTATTAACTCTTTAAACGTTAGATTACTACTGAGTATTAAGATTAGAATCAAAATTAATGTTAGAAAAGAAATAAGAAATTTTAACAAAACTACACGTCAGACTAATATTATATATAATAAGATAATAATAGGTGTAATACTGAATTTGTAAACTTAACAAACATATTTAAAGCTGAGTGGCGATAATCAATTGTTAGTACTATAAATTCCAAAGAGTATTTTATTATGAAAAAATTAAAAGTGATTTTTAAATCATCACTTTTCATATTGCAATAAATAATGCTACTGTTAGAGTTTGTTGGGCGGTTTATCTGCTTTATATTAAAAAAATATATGTATAACAATTTAAAATTAATATTAAATTAAAAATTATTCAAATTAAAATCACCAGTTATTATAAAATAGTATTCTGTAAAATTAAAGTGAATTCTTTCAATAATATATTGACTTAAATAGATAGGTATCATTTGGTATAATTTGTAACAATGATTAATTGCATCAGGAGGCATATAAATACAATCTAAAATTATCTTAATATTTTAGGCTATAATTTTTACATAAATGCCAATTTTTTTTGTTGTCTATGTAATAATTATGTACAGGTATATAATTAATACATTACCTACATAATTTTTTTTTTATTTCGAAATCCATTAAGATTAAAACTGATACTGATTTATTTATTTTAAATTTATTACAGATTAATTTGCAAATTATATTTTAAAATTGTCTTTTGTATTACAATTTACAACTATTTTTCTTATACAACAATAAATTACTAACTGATCAGTAGGAATGTAAAATAAACACAAAATTGAAAATAGATCAAATTTAAACATTAAACATTAAATATGTTATTTGTATAGGTTTAATAATAAATCTTTTTTGTTATGTACTTATATATATATATAATAATTATAATAAAATAAATTTAGATGTAAGTATATATTAGTATATATTAAAATATATATATAGGTATATTCTATTAATTTGGAAATTCATATATTTCAAAACTGATATTTATTTATTTAAATCTCTTAAGTAATATATTATTTATTTAAGTGAATTATTATGGAATCCAATACTTTAAGGAAGTACAAAAAATTATCAACTCTCAAGAATAGTCAAAAAACATAAATTTCACAGTTGTTTTCAAATAATGATTGAATGTGCTGAATAGAAAACTCCTTACAGAGGACACAAAAAATAATTGAAACAGTATTAACATAAGTTATATGACATATTGTATATAATGGTTATATACTTAAAAACACAATTAAATGATTGTGTAATTGAAAAAAATAAAACAGACCATAAAATTTCTAAGAAAGAATATTTAACAATAACCACATGGTTAATAACCAGAAGGTTTGAGAGTGACTAAATACATTCAAAAATAGATTTCACCAAATATTCTTTAAATAATTTTTATTTTTCATGTATGATAACAAATAATTAAATGAACAAAGATAAACTTAAGGCAATTAATATTGAAAATTATTATTCAGATTTTCAAATCTATTTTTGTATAATAGGTACCTACTGAATTATAATCAATTAATATTAAATTGTTTTAGTTACTTTTTGGAAAAGTTTATCAGGTAACTGTTCAAATGATCATAAAACAATGCTTACTTTTTTAAAGTTCATAGTATGTAATCTTGTAATTCTATTTTAAAACAATCTAAAACTAGAAATCGTTTTGGAGAATACTTGGAGAAAATTTGGAGATAACTGATAAACTAAAAATTACCGTGGATATAATCTTAATTCTTAAAGAAATATTTGAACTAAAAGATCTGTTTAGAAGATCAACATTACAAGTTTCAAAAATTGATTAGATTATTTAATGAAATAAGATTGACGGGAAGTAAAAGATATCTTTAATGCTCATAATAGCTGAAAGTATTAAATTATTTTAGTGAAAAAGATTATTTTTCATATTCTAAAAAAAGATGATTTAATTCTAGAAGCATCATTAACAAGTATAAAATAATTCAAAAGGAGGATTAATACATCAAAATCAACATGTACATATTGCCATTCTTATCTTATATTTTAATTATAATGAAACTATTATGCGAATGTGAATATATTTTGTATTATGTAATTATTTAATAAATCACCAATTTTTTATGTAAATATCGCATCCATTAAGTGAAATAGTTATATTCTATGGTGAAATTGACAATTTAATGAACTGGATGTACAGACAGTGAAATTTAACCAGAATGTATAAATATTGTTTTATTCACATTAAATTCACGTAGGTATTTAGTTTAATCTTTTTAATTTTTAAGAATTTTCTTTTGTTAAGTAAGTGTTTAGTATTTAATTTTTATGGGTCTTTTTAATTCTCAAAATATTATTTTATATCTACTTTTTAATTGTAAATGATGTTTACTTATTATTAAATTTTCTCTTATGTATTCGTTTAATTGTTTAATAATTTTTATATACTTTTGTATTATAACAATATTTAACAAATTAATACACCAAATATTTTAAACTCTAGGTATAGGTATAAATACTATAAATATATAAAATAAATAAATATGTAAATAATATATAAATACGAAATATGTTCGTATTCGTATGGTAGGTAAATGTTTAATAATAATCTTATTGTGTGTAAATACTAAATGCCTACAACATGATTTAAGATGGGTTTATGTAGTGTGACAGGACTATTTTTACTGTTTTTTACTTATTTTTGCGGGGGCCTAAATTTCTTTATTACGCTACTAATACCCGGTAAACGTATATAGCACGTATAATTTACGTATATTTTTGGTGAATACATATAGGTATACATAGTTAATATACGTATAATAACAGTATAATAAATGTTAAAAATAGATCATTTAGTTTTTTATACATATACTTGTATATTTTCCGTGATAAAATTTCGTTTATTTAACGTATTATGTTTATGTACAAACGAATTCATTAATAAAACTTTTATGATGCGTTTCTTGACGTTTATAATTTTTTTTGTATTTTTAGTTCATTTTCCGATATTTTAAATTAAATTCCACCAATTATCTTCGAAAACCTTTTTTGTTTGTCTTCACAATTTTAAAAAATGTTTCAATAAGCACATTTTTATTTTATTAAATTAATAATTATTAATAGGTAATTTGTGAACGACTGGTGAGCCTAATTTTAAAAGATTTAATCTAAGTAAAAAAAAAAAAATTTATAAAAAAATGCAAGAAAGAAAAATTGTATAAAATATGTAGTGATGGTTTAACACAGCGGACAATAGACGAATATTTGACAGCTATTGCTTACACAATACGATTAGGTATTTTAATTATTTATTATTTTATATTATATTTTTAAATTATAAATTTTAACTTTTCGAACGAAGTGATGAATGTATTGATTTTACAACGATGTGAGTTTTTTTGTGCACATTTTTTTTTTTTATTATATTATTATTTATTATAAAATGTACAAGTAATTTTGTAGTTATCGGTGGCTTTTTTATCCGGTTACCCTGAACGCAACGACCATAGACAATTGAGAGGTCTATTGCCTACGTCACGCGCTGGTCTACCCCGCACCGTTTTTTCAGTTCCTCATCCGACACTGGCTAATCCCTTCTTTAAAGATCTTGGTAGTGCGTATTAATGTTGTTCGTCAACCATGTAATATTGTCAATATTATGTCATAGCACGTACCATGAATATACATAGCACGTACATAGCACGCAAGGTTTATAGATAATAGATATTAAAGAATTATCTTTATTATCTATAGTAAGTATGGAAATCCCGTTAACACTGGCCGCCATTTTTTTTGATTTTTGTTTATTCAGTCACGGTACCTATATTATTTTATCTAAAATCTTCACGTCACTACGTTATCGATGTTCTTCGTGAATCGTGATATCAAACGAGTTCAACAACGAAAATATGTCAGTACAGTGAAAATCCAGCTCGCGTTGTAATAAATTGATCTCATTATACCGTGCGCCATGATAATGATACAACTTATCATGCTGTGTGCCTCTATTTCGTTTATCAAGTAGTAGCTGTTCTACTGTCGGACGATCATCAAGTTCGTCTGTCGACAGACAACATCGCTAATACATCTACAACAATGTTCAAGCAGAGAACTTATCTACGAAACTTAGTATGGTGGCTCTACCATTGCGGTAAGTGTAATGTGTTCCATGTATTCATGAACGGCGTGACTCCGTTGGTTGTGTACGAGTGCCGCGATACGTCCGCGATAATGGTTTTAAAATCGAATTAAACGTTATATCACGTCTCGCGTGCATGTAATACATAACAATATTTTTATCGGGTTTCAAATCACCTCCACGTCTGAGTGTCCGACAACGATAAGCACACTTTCTACTACAAGCAGAATTATATGCGAAATAAGATTTTGAAAAATCGTGGACAAAGAGTTCATTCATTTGACATTGTAAAAATTTCAAGTTAAGTGGATTATCTATTTATTCTGTAATTTTGATTAGCAAAAGTCTCTTTAGACTATATGAACAGCACTTCCATTAATTTATTAAGACGTTTGGTTAGAATTGTGAAGTGTTTGTATGAACCAACTTTTGTTTTGCGTAATATGATACAATGGAACTTTATTTAACTGTATAGTGTACTTTCTGTTCAAGACAATTATTAAACTGTGTTAAGGTAAGATTTAGTTTGAAAACATTTAAATTAGGTACATCCTAAAATCCAATATTTTTTGTATTACCTTCGGATCTATCACAAAATAAAATAAATTTATAATAATAGAAGTAATTATTATAATTAATTTTAAATAAAATAAAATAGCTAGGTATAGGGATATAATAAAAATTTACTTAGGTATAAAAATATTCCTCAGATGTGATATCTATATTAATAAAGCTTAAAATAATATGTTAAAAATTACAGTTTCTATATCTAAGATTTAATAAACAATAATGTGTAGATTTTTCAATGCAATGATACAACTCTCTACATTAAGTAGTTTATAAATACATAAGAATATCAGTAGTATAAGTTACGATTCCTAGCACTAACATTTATTTTCTGTTTAAAAATATTTTTTCTGATAAATTTATTAAGATAAATAAAAATAATAAAAATAAAAAACAATGTAAATATAAAATATAAAAAAAAAAACCACAAAATTCATCATAAAAAAAAAACACTACCTACCTAGTAATTAATTTTGATTAAATTCGATTACAGAAAAAATTTGAATATTTTTGAAATGATTTTACAATACCGGAATACAAATCTGACTTAATTTTTTATATTATAGTAACAATTTAAATCTATTTTATTTTTATTATTAATTTAAGATGGTTTACAAAATTATTTCTAACTATATTTATTTTATTATATATCCAAGCTAATGCATCAATATCATTTTCAAATATATAACAATAAGACTTTTAATAATTAATTCTACTACAAAAATATTATGTTTTTTATTATGAACAAATTAAGTAAATAAAAAATTTTTAAATCATTAAAACATAAATCATTGACAACAACTTTTTGCTAACCACCTGTAACTTTTCAGGTTTATTTTTCACTGTCTAACAATCAATGTGAATATAATTTCAATCATAGTTTTACAAATACTGTCATTATCATACCTACCTTTAAACTCATATTTAACTTAATCCACAAAAATTTTATTAACGATAAGTAATCCACTAATATTATCTTTTAGATAATCCAAAGTGTAAATATGATTAATTATAATTTTTAAATCATAAAAGAAATCATCAGTTGTTATTTCTATTATTAGAAAATCTGAAAAAATATAAAATTTGACATTTTCCAAAAAAGTTGTTAATTATATTATAATAAAAAAAATCAAATCATCATTTTAGATAAATCTGAAGTATACAGAACTCTATAAATTGAATGTTTGAACTTAATTTGTGTTTATATTTATATGTGGTTTGCTGGAAAAATTTCTCTATCAATTGTTTTATCAAAAATTGGTCTCTCAATTGACTTCTCTACTATTTTTTATTGAAGTACAATGCTAAAAATACCTTATATTAATTTTATTGAAACTATACCTCAGTGTCTCTCAAAAATGAGTTGTATTCAATTAAAATGAAAATTCACCTTATAACCCATGAAAATAAATTTTAATATTGAAACTACGGTAAAAAAATTTAATTAACAGTCTCTTATATACATATAGTATTTAATTATCTTTTAAGCATATTTAATTATCTCTTAAGAATTTTCAATTTTCTCCCATAATTTGTATCATAAATTGGTTAGAATTCAGAAACGTATACATTAAAAATATGAACTTTTTGTAATTTTCAATATCATTTGGACATAGTTTCTTTTAAAGTTGCTAGCATTCATGCCATTTGGAAAACATATTCTTTCCCATTTTTCAATAATTTTTATGAAAACTATTTTATGCACTTTTATGGAATTATTATAAAACTTCATTTATGTTTAAAATATTCATTAATGTCAAAAGCATTGCAAATACAAACTGAAATCATTTCTATGTTGATTCCATAGTCAATAAATTTACTTTTGCTCACAGCCATTTGATAGTCATTACATTGATAATACTTTTGTTATAATTTAAAATTATCATGGAAATTAATGTTTTTAAAGTGTTTCTTAGAGTTTCTCCATAGGCAGTTGATTTCAATTTCAATATAAATTTAGCTTTTAACCCTTGAAAATAAATTGTAGTATTGAATGTATGGTATAAACATTAACCTTATAGTTTCTTTTATACACATAGTAATAATGTATTATTGCTTTCAGAAATTAACACATCCAATAAACATGGTAGTGACAAGTACTTCTCACGAATGGCGTCTCATCACAGATCTTAGATAAAAACTACAGCTTTGGAAACAAGACAACGTGTGTACTGGATGTAGGTTAATGTTACTTAAATCAGAAAGTATTGTTTAATCATTTTGTGTAATTGACTATTGTATGATGCTGTGATAGCCTAAGTACTACTCCCCTAATATATACTTTTTTAAATGATAAGTCACAATGTATGTAAAAACAAATGTAAACAACTGATACGATACTATTGTGTATTGAGTATATCATGTAAAGCCCATGAGGCCTTTTTCTATTAATATTCCAATTTCTTTTTAGATTATTTAATTATCTCTTAAAAATTTTCAATTTTCTCCTATAATTTGTATCATAAATTGGTTAGAATTCAGAAACGTATACATTAAAAATATGAACTTTTTTTATTTTCAATATCATTTGGACATAGTTTCTTTTAAAGTTGCTAGCATTCATGCCATTTGGTAAACATTATTCTTTCCTATTTTTCAATAATTTTTATGAAAACTATTTTATTGCACTTTTATGGAATTAGTATAAAACTTCATTTATGTTTAAAATATTCATTAATGTCAAAAGCATTGCAAATACAAACTGAAATCATTTCTATGTTGATTCCATAGTCAATAAATTTACTTTTGCTCACAGCCATTTGATAGTCATTACATTGATAATACTTTTGTTATAATTTAAATTAATCATGGAAATTAATTTTTTAAAGTGTTTCTTAGAGTTTTTCCATAGGCAGTTGATTTCAATTTCAATATAAATTTAGCTTTTAACCCTTGAAAATAAATTGTAGTATTGAATGTATGGTATAAACATTAACCTTATAGTTTCTTTTATACACATAGTAATAATGTATTATTGCTTTCAGAAATTAACACATCCAATAAACATGGTAGTGACAAGTACTTCTCACGAATGGCGTCTCATCACAGATCTTAGATAAAAACTACAGCTTTGGAAACAAGACAACGTGTGTACTGGATGTAGGTTAATGTTACTTAAATCAGAAAGTATTGTTTAATCATTTTGTGTAATTGACTATTGTATGATGCTGTGATAGCCTAAGTACTACTCCCCTAATATATACTTTTTTAAATGATAAGTCACAATGTATGTAAACAAATGTAAACAACTGATACGATATATTGTGTATTGAGTATATCATGTAAAGCCCATGAGGCCTTTTTCTATTAATATTCCAATTTCTTTTTAGATTATTTAATTATCTCTTAAAAATTTTCAATTTTCTCCTATAATTTGTATCATAAATTGGTTAGAATTCAGAAACGTATACATTAAAAATATGAACTTTTTTTATTTTCAATATCATTTGGACATAGTTTCTTTTAAAGTTGCTAGCATTCATGCCATTTGGAAAACATATTCTTTCCCATTTTTCAATAATTTTTATGAAAACTATTTTATGCACTTTTATGGAATTATTATAAAACTTCATTTATGTTTAAAATATTAATTAATGTCAAAAGCATTGCAAATACAAACTGAAATCATTTCTATGTTGATTCCATAGTCAATAAATTTACTTTTGCTCACAGCCATTTGATAGTCATTACATTGATAATACTTTTGTTATAATTTAAATTAATCATGGAAATTAATTTTTTAAAGTGTTTCTTAGAGTTTCTCCATAGGCAGTTGATTTCAATTTCAATTTCAATATAAATAGCTTTTAACCCTTGAAAATAAATTGTAGTATTGAATGTATGGTATAAACATTAACCTTATAGTTTCTTTTATACACATAGTAATAATGTATTATTGCTTTTAGAAATTAACACATCCAATAAACATGGTAGTGACAAGTACTTCTCACGAATGGCGTCTCATCACAGATCTTAGATAAAAACTACAGCTTTGGAAACAAGAACACGTGTGTACTGGATGTAGGTTAATGTTACTTAAATCAGAAAGTATTGGTTAATCATTTTGTGTAATTGACTATTGTATGATGCTGTGATAGCCTAAGTACTACTCCCCTAATATATACTTTTTTAAATGATAAGTCACAATGTATGTAAAAACAAATGTAAACAACTGATACGATACTATTGTGTATTGAGTATATCATGTAAAGCCCATGAGGCCTTTTTCTATTAATATTCCAATTTCTTTTTAGATTATTTAATTATCTCTTAAGAATTTTCAATTTTCTCCTATAATTTGTATCATAAATTGGTTAGAATTCAGAAACGTATACATTAAAAATATGAACTTTTTGTAATTTTCAATATCATTTGGACATAGTTTCTTTTAAAGTTGCTAGCATTCATGCCATTTGGAAAACATATTCTTTCCCATTTTTCAATAATTTTTATGAAAACTATTTTATGCACTTTTATGGAATTATTATAAAACTTCATTTATGTTTAAAATATTCATTAATGTCAAAAGCATTGCAAATACCAACTGAAATCATTTCTATGTTGATTCCATAGTCAATAAATTTACTTTTGCTCACAGCCATTAGATAGTCATTACATTGATAATACTTTTGTTATAATTTAAATTAATCATGGAAATTAATGTTTTTAAAGTGTTTCTTAGAGTTTCTCCATAGGCAGTTGATTTCAATTTCAATATAAATTTAGCTTTTAACCCTTGAAAATAAATTGTAGTATTGAATGTATGGTATAAACATTAACCTTATAGTTTCTTTTATACACATAGTAATAATGTATTATTGCTTTCAGAAATTAACACATCCAATAAACATGGTAGTGACAAGTACTTCTCACGAATGGCGTCTCATCACAGATCTTAGATAAAAACTACAGCTTTGGAAACAAGAACACGTGTGTACTGGATGTAGGTTAATGTTACTTAAATCAGAAAGTATTGTTTAATCATTTTGTGTAATTGACTATTGTATGATGCTGTGATAGCCTAAGTACTACTCCCCTAATATATACTTTTTTAAATGATAAGTCACAATGTATGTAAAAACAAATGTAAACAACTGATACGATACTATTGTGTATTGAGTATATCATGTAAAGCCCATGAGGCCTTTTTCTATTAATATTCCAATTTCTTTTTAGATTATTTAATTATCTCTTAAGAATTTTCAATTTTCTCCTATAATTTGTATCATAAATTGGTTAGAATTCAGAAACATATACATTAAAAATATGAACTTTTTGTAATTTTCAATATCATTTGGACATAGTTTCTTTTAAAGTTGATAGCATTCATGCCATTTGGAAAACATTATTCTTTCCCATTTTTCAATAATTTTTATGAAAACTATTTTATGCACTTTTATGGAATTATTATAAAACTTCATTTATGTTTAAAATATTAATTAATGTTAAAAGCATTGCAAATACAAACTGAAATCATTTCTATGTTGATTCCATAGTTAATAAATTTACTTTTGCTCACAGCCATTTGATAGTCATTACATTGATAATACTTTTGTTATAATTTAAATTAATCATGAAAATTAATTTTTTAAAGTGTTTCTTAGAGTTTCTCCATAGGCAGTTGATTTCAATTTCAATATAAATTTAGCTTATAACCCTTGAAAATAAATTGTAGTATTGAATGTATGGTGTAAACATTAACCTTATAGTTTCTTTTATACACATAGTAATAATGTATTATTGCTTTCAGAAATTAACACATCCAATAAACATGGTAGTGACAAGTACTTCTCACGAATGGCGTCTCATCACAGATCTTAGATAAAAACTACAGCTTTGGAAACAAGACAACGTGTGTACTGGATGTAGGTTAATGTTACTTAAATCAGAAAGTATTGTTTAATCATTTTGTGTAATTGACTATTGTATGATGCTGTGATAGCCTAAGTACAACTCCCCTAATATATACTTTTTTAAATGATAAGTCACAATGTATGTAAAAACAAATGTAAACAACTGATACGATACTATTGTGTATTGAGTATATCATGTAAAGCCCATGAGGCCTTTTTCTATTAATATTCCAACTTCTTTTTAGATTATTTAATTATCTCTTAAGAATTTTCAATTTTCTCCTATAATTTGTATCATAAATTGGTTAGAATTCAGAAGAAACGTATACATTAAAAATATGAACTTTTGTAATTTTCAATATCATTGGACATAGTTTCTTTAAAGTTGCTAGCATTCATGCCATT